>NC_053129.1:19744748-20042248 GCF_010015445.1 Perca fluviatilis
ATATATATATATATATATATATATATATATAATATACTAATAATATACAGTCTATGCTCGAAAGATAGAAGCCGCGTTTCTCAAGTAGGCTACACTACATTAGATATTTAGCTAGACTTCATATTGAATTTTCTGGCACTTGTAGTCTGGGCAGACTACAAACCAAACTTTGGACATTTTTATCAAGAGCTGCATGGCAACACTGTAGAGACCTTAAAAATAAGAAGGCAATTGATGTGTTTGATACATTTCTTATGCCCGGGATTTATGTGTACATACTGTTGCTATTCTTGTGTTCTTTAAATAAAGAAAATATAATAATATATATCTATATTAAACAAAGCTTATGGTGAAAAGACCCAAAGGCAAAAACTTGCGTCTATTATTAATCGCATTTTTGGACTCTGTGAGCCACCGTATCAGTTGACGTGAGATCTTTCATGACAGTCACCTGACTAAAACAAAGTCATGTTGCAATTAGCTAGTGCTAGCCGTAAATACTTGTGCAAGCTACATACACAATTAATGAATTAAAAACGTTCAAATAGCTAAGTTATTTAGACTACCAGAGGAGATGCATTATTGCGTATTATTCTATGTGGGGATGATTTGTGGCTAACCCAGCTAGCTAGCAAATGGTGAGTAACGCTACTTAGCTAGCTAGCTAACTTTAGGTGAAAATAAGATGCACACAGTAGCTAGCAGTATCAGGTTTAACTTTTTTATATCTTATCTCTTTTGTATTTTATGATGTGAAGTAATGGGTTTTCACAATGCGTTACGTTCGCTTTGCAGCTCTTCAGTTGTCTCTTCTGGATTGTTTGGAGAATACAGGGATAAAAATGCCTCAGTCAGCGGCTATCATCAGTGGGATCCAGAGGATGGTTTTGTATGAAACCAGAGCCGTAAGTCTGTCATGATCTTTATGCTGTTAGTATTACTGTTTATAAGTTCCACCTGCAAGTAGCCAACAACATCTTTTTAAATTACATCACATTTCCATCATGTTAAAGTTGCTTTTTTGTTCTCCTGATGCTTCCTGTGTAAATATTAGTACATAGACAAAGAGTGGCTTTTAAAAACAGGATGATAAAGGTTATTCTTCATGCTTTTATTAATCAAAGGACAGTTACCTGAGTAGGCCTCTTCTTTATCTGCAGCAACATGCTTTATATTCATACAGGTTCACACATTTTCTCCTTGGAACCACCTAACCCTTTTTTGTGCCTCTAATGATACTACATGAGTGGCACAAACTGGGGCTAGGAACTACCCAGCACAACTACAGTATTTCCCAACTCTGATGAAGGTGCCTTGCTAACCACACTGTGGCACAATTATTTATTCAGGACAGGCAATATTTAGGACATTCGGATGTTCAACAAGCTGACATTCACAAGTCCATCTCTGACATCCCAAATCCATGAAATGTAGACTCTAGTGATGGATTTCCTAATCTCACTGATGTACAAAAGCCACGCTTAATCTATGATTTTTAACATTAAAAACTTCACAGACATAACATGAATGGGGAGAAGGATGTAGAGCTCCTGTATGATTGTGATTACCAGTCAGAAAACACTAGATGGCAGCAAAAGATTGTTTGTGATGATTTGCTACTCGTATACCCCAGTTTACTTTGATATACCATGACCTCTATTGTGTCAATTATAGGGTCTAGAGTTTATGGGGGAAAAAACAAACTAATCATTCTGACTGTCAAGACTCTAGACAGTCAGAATGATTACATTTTGCCAGACAAAATGCAAATATTAGTATAGTTTTGATTAGGTTTGTACATATTTGGTATAAATATGTGCACTTTACAGACACATTCTTGTGTATCCTTTTTTTCCTATTTTCCTAATTGTGTGTTGTTTTTTACCAATCCAATTTTTTTTGCAACGACTTATAATTACATGTGTTAAAATAAAGGTGTTCTACAACAGTGATTGATGGCTGATCAATAGTCAAACACATTTACACAGTAATGCAGGAAAAACATTTGTCACAGTTGAGCTATCATAATTTGTTATTGAACATCTGTCAGCCCATTTTATTGAACAGTGAATGAGTTGACTGTCTAACTGTTGTGGACAAAGAGGCCTCCGTTGGACATTGTGGAACAGGACACAATGTCTCTAATGGTTGTGGATTGTCCTGATACATGATGTTACGATCTAATGTTGTTTAGTTGCCAAATCTTAAGCCAACTTGCAACCTAGTGTGAGAAAAATAATGACTTTGAAGAGAAAGTCATACAAGAAAGACAAATCTTAACAACGAAGATATTAGAAAATGTACTCTAGATCAGATGTTCAACAGGGGGTCCGGGACGCCTAGGGGGTCCTCAGAGTCACCGTAGGGGGACTTCCAAATTATTGTTAATTTTTGAAAGTTTTTTTCAAAAATTTAAAAGTCTTAACATGAATCCAAAATATTATAAGCAAATATAAATCCCCACTGCTTACTGGCCAATAGGTAAGATAGTCACTAAGGCCATCCACAGATACAGGTAATCCTAAGGATTCACTGTGCTGTATGTATGTTTAACAGAAAACGTGATTTATAAAATCATGGCAAAAATTATTAGGCTATTGAAATAGCTTAGTATTCTATGCAAAAAATAGTATGTATAAAGGCTATTGTAGGCCCAGTTTAATATGCAACTTCATTTTATACAGTATATGTAGTAGGGGGTCCCTGCTCTGTCTCTCTTTCAGTTAAGGGGTCCTGTGCTTAAAAAACGTTGAAGCTACTCTAATTCCAAGGTATATTCTCATATAAAATTACATGATACATATCTGCATTGGATTTCTTTTGTGTATAATTTCACAGGCTAATTTCATACATTGCTTTCTAATTGGGCGGCTTACTTTTCTTGTCAGTAAACAGTTTAGATGCCATTCAGTGAGGTTTTTGACCACAGTACTGAGACAGCTCTTGTTAAAGTCTTTAATGACATCCACTCAAACACAGATAGTGGCAAAACTTCAGTCTTGGTGTCACTTGACCTTAGTGCTGCGTTTGACACAGTCGACCATGACATATTACTAGACCGATTTAAAAAAAAAACTGGGTTGGCCTTTCTGGCTCAGTTCTAAACTGGTTTGAATCCTATCTAAAGAATAGAAACTACTTTGTGTCTATAGGCAATTATGTATCTGAGCATACAAAAATGACGTGTGGAGTTCCCCAAGGCTCGGTTCTGGGACCTCTTCTTTTCAGCATCTACATGCTTCCACTGGCTCAGATTAAGGAAAACAACAAGATAAATCACCATAGCTATGCGGACGACACACAACTTTATATAACTTTATCGCCAGGAGACTATAGTCCAATACAAAAACTGACTAAATGCATTGAACAAATCAATGACTGGATGTGCCAAAATTTTCTTAAATTAAATGAAGAAAAAACTGAGGTGGTTGTTTTTGAAGCAAAAGAGGAACAACTGAAAGTCAGCGCTTAGCTTCAAACGGCAATGTTAAAAACAACAGACAAAGCCAGAAATCTTGGTGTAGTTATGGACTCAGACTTGAATTTTGACAGCCACATTAAGACAATAACAAAATCAGCCTATTACTATTTTAAGAATATATCAAGGATTAAAGGACTTATGTCTCACCAGGATTTGGAAAAACTAGGTCTCCCTAAAAAATCAATCAGACAGCTGCAGCTGATTCAGAATGCTGCTGATCTCTCAGGTCGTCTGGGACAGGTCTGCTTGTTGTCCCCAGAGTCAGAACTAAATGGGGGGGAAGCAGCTTTCGGTTTTTATGCTCCACATATCTGAAACAAACTCCCAGAAAAGTGCCGGTCTGCCGCAACTCTCAGCTCTTTTAAATCAAGGCTTATACCTTTCTTTTTGATGTTGCCTTTCCTTAATTCTTATACTGTACTATAAATTTTATTTGTGTATTTTATCTCTTATCAATTTTTATACTGAGCTGTGAATTTTATTCTTGTATTTTATCTGAAATCTGTATTTGTTCATATTTTTATATTTCTTATTTTCTATTTTTGCTCTTTGCTTTTCAATGTTTGATGTTTTATGTAAAGCACTTTGAGTTGCCTTGTGCTGAAATATGTTGTATAAATAAAATTGCCTTGCCTTGCCTTTCCAGAGGTATTTTTTGGTGGGGACCAATCAGTCAGAGACGAAACACAGAGTCTTGAAGATTGACCGCACCGAACCCAAGGACCTGGTCATAATTGACGATAAGGCAAGTGCTGAGTTTCCACAAGAGTTGGTACAGTGCAAATGTATATGCTTATGTAATACAGTACAGCACGCTTGAGCTAAAATTGTACTATCAATCAGGCTGTCCCAAGTGTATTATGAATGACAGCTTAGCTGATGAGGGCTGCATGCACCTCCTATTATTCTCCACTACTCATTACAAGGAACCATGAGCCGAGATTTGTTTGTTTGTGTTGCGGGTGATTATGATTATGATGTGTTTGTTATAATGAAGCATCCATGACTAAATATACATCACTCCACACTCTCATTCCTGCTGTCTGTATTATACTGACCTTGGGAAACCCCTTTTTGTTTTTCATTTGATTGGCATAGTTGAGTGTTTTATAAACAGAGTGGATGCTTGAGAATGTGATGATGCAGTGGAGGTGAGCAGGTTTAAAGCTGGAAAAACAGCCTCATCTTTCTCTCAGCTCATATGTAAGGAAAGCTGGCACACAATGAATTAAAATACTGCATAGAATCTCTTTATATTTCTGAGATGGATGAAGATTATACAGCGAACTAAAGAACACACACATACACACATACCTGATGTGTGTATGTGTGTGTGTGTATTTGTCTGTAGCATGTGTACAGCCAGCAAGAGGTTCGGGAGTTGTTGGGTCGCCTGGACCTGGGCAACCGGACCAAGATTGGCCAAAAGGGTTCCTCGGGCCTGTCCAGGGCTGTTTCCGCCTTTGGCATTGTGGGTGAGTACAGTCCCTACACTCTCTTCCTCACTGACATAGCAACATCCTTTGCAAGAACATAAGCATTGCTTCTACAGGTGTGCGTTTTGAACTAATTTTGCATATTACTGTAAGTGCTTGAAATGGAAAAACTGGATGAAAAAAATAAATAAATAAAAGGAACACCTGGCAGGACATTGTTATTCACTACAATATAGCACTGCTACCACTACTACTTAGTCAAGCTTAAAATGGTTTATTTTCAGGTTTCAAATAATGCCAATCAGTGGTGTATTTTTTTAACTTTCCCTTTCCTTTTGTAGAAAATCAGGTAAAAAGAAGCCGTAACAAAATTGTTTAGGAGAGTTGTTTCTATGACTGTAATAGTGATATACAGTACAGTGCCTATTAAAACTATTTAGTATTTAAATTGTAATTAATTTATATTATTTTGTAGAGATCTGTTTTCACTTGGGCATTAAAGGCTTTGTTGATCAGTGTCAAAAAGAATAGCTCAACTCCTCTGTGCTTTGGACATTGCTTGACAGACCCAATTACAATTGGTACAATTGTAAGGTTTATGGAAAGCATTTATTGTGTCTCTTAACTGGCCTTTTGTCAACCCAAGACATGGAATTCAGGTCACTCTCATTTTTTAGGTCAACCTGTTCTGTCTGTCTGCTCCATATATGCAATTAAAGGTTTGTTATTGTTATTAGAGGAGTTTGTGTAACTGATCACACTCTGTATATCCTCCACCTGTGTTTGCACCCCGGTGGCTGTGTGGGAAATAATTGGTGTGACTGAGCTGTGTTTCACATAGGAACTGCACACCAGTCCTCAAGTCATGACCTACATTTTCTGTCACACACATTGTAATACACACAAAACAGAAGAGTGTTTGAGTTTGTCCTGATAACCTGTCTTGGTGATTCACTCAGGTCATTATTCAGCCTTTATCCTTTACCAGTATTGTCTGTTTCTATGTACTCCGGACAGGTTATTGATCATAGATAATTTGTCTGTCACAGAAACGTACATTTGTAGGAAAATTACTGCAGACACTTTGGAGTTTTCCTCATTTCTGCTACATGTAATCATGGTGAATCAGAAGAATGTTTGAATCCAATTCAAAGCCACTTTAATGAGCCAGAATCAAATGAAACCAAACATTGACTTCAACAAACCAAACATGTTACTGCCTAAGGCACGTTTTTCTTCCCAAAGATTACGCTGTTGATGAGGTTGTGCAAAGTGCCCCTACGTATACTTTTACTCCTGTCTGTCATGTTACAGAGCTACCAGCAGGACCAAACCACACCAAATAAACATACAACCACAATGCTAACTTTAACATGCTAAAATATTCACAATAACAAAGCTAACATGCTGATATTTAGCAGGTAATATGTTTGCCATGTTCTCCACGTCAAAACCCCAAATATCAAATACAGTGGTGGCTTGGGGAAACGTCAGGGCCTCACTAAAGTCAGTGGGTTTCTTCCTCTGGAGAGCATGTGTGTCTTTTCAAAACATAATTGAAATTGTTTCCATCCACTAGTTGTTGAGATATTTCAGTCTGGACCAAAGTGGTGGTCGGACTGGACATGGCCATCCATTGAGTATCGCTGCTAGTGTGGCTAAAATTGCAACAGTCTTACATTCTACTTTCCAGTTCTTCGTGTGTGTGTGTGTGTGTGTGTGTTTGTGTTTGTGTGTGTTTGTGTGTGGAGCTGTATACATTTGAATTTTTAGCAAAGAAAGATGCTAACAATTGTTAACTAGTATTGGCAAGGTCATAATATCTAATTCATCATCTTTTAAGCACTCTGACACATCTGTGAATAAATTAGATGCTTTTTCCCCACTGTGCCCTTTTGCCATCTTTGTTTACCAAAGTCACTGTATCATATATATATAAAAAAAAAGACTGTTTAAGCCATGTTGGGTTCAGTTTATCATAACAGGCCCTTTGCCGAGCACCTCTTTATTACTGCATATAATTACTCTTTTTCATGTGCCAGTTTTGTCAGTCTGACCCATCTCTGCTTGCAAGAAACACAATCAACTAACATAAGAATTGTCATTCAGCAAAGCCACAAGTTCATTCAAGGCTATGGCTTGCAAGCTTAGTTGATTGTCATTGCGCTGTGAAAATCACGTCTTACCTGCACATTTGGATACACCAGCTCATACTTACTGTAAACCCTTCAGATGAATTCCCAATAGCCACTCTTTAGTCATGTGAAGGAGGAATCCTTTACACATCTGGGTAGAATAGGTCTGGAGTTATTTAGCAGAGGTGTCAATGAAGTCAAAAAAGCATATAATGAAATGCTAAAAAGCCACACTAATTGCTTTTCAGAAAAGTTACCATGCTTCTTTTCATTGTTCCCTATACAATTTGTGGACACTCACTCTTTGGCAAATGGGAGTGTAATTTGTTCCTAACAGACACACAGACAGACCGATAGCTCAGAATGTTTTACAGTGATTTACCTAATGGAGATCTCTACTATAAGAGTGGGAATTAGGATAAGAATGTCTTACAGGTGACTAACTATGTTACAGTATTTCTGTATACAATATGTGCAATAATTATGACCACATAAAATACCTTGTTGGCCTTGATCAATCAATGTACAATTTAAAATAGTACTTAATGTAGAATTTAGACAGAAAAAAGAGGTCAAAGGTAATGCAGCAGAGGCTGAGATATCCTGACTTTCAGTCTCTAGTATGGGTCATAGTCACGCTCCAAAAACACTGGATGCTACGCTTCCTGTAATGCAATTTGATGGTGTTTTTCATTATACTATGTTCTTGTCATAGCAGAGTTGTGGTAATTAGCATCAAAGTTGTAGTTTTCTTAAAAGTTCTGGTATATGGCACAGGAATTTCCCCAGTGTGGGATTAATTAAGTTTATCTTAGCTTATCTTATTTGATATCCTACTTGGCTCTTAATGATACGTAAGAGTCTGAAAACCAATCAAGCATAGATGTCTCATGCAAACTAAAGTCTATCATTCAACTTACTTAAACCCATATTTACTCATCACAGTCTGTTTACATGTTTTGGGGAGTAATACTGCATATGTGGAAAAAAAGTGAGATCTGAGGAATTGCCTCAGGTGATGTCACTTGATTTAGTCAATTAATGTCGAACCATGTATTTTTAGCTCAATTTCGTTCATGTAATTGGTTGTTTGTGTATCCACAGATTTACGTCATCCTGCATTTGTAGCATTCTCTTTGTATGTGCTGGAAACACAATATGAAGATCATTACAGTGCAATGATACTGGGGCATCTGTGATTCTAAATAGTCCAAATGTAAGAGGACTTCTTATGCAGTTGCAAAATAGCATCTATGACACACAATTCATTTGTAAACAGATTAGTCTTAGCAGTAATATAATGAAGGTCTGTGTCTAGCATGCACACTTGCCTAAACTACTGGCCATGATGAGGCAAATATTACTAATAATATTCCGACCATTAAAATAAATGCACACAGACATCATCCACAACTATTCATCATGTATTGAATGTCACTGATTAGTAAATAGCGCATCAAAAGCTGAAAGCAAATGATGACTATGCTGGATGATACTTTTTGGGTCAGATTTTAATTATGTAAGACGAAATGGAGCGTATAGGTAATACAGTGAAGTGTGACATGCAAACACTCATGATCCACCTCCACAGTGGTGTTTATTTGTATTGTAAAAGCTGTAGCTGATTTGCAGGCAGCAGAAAGGCTGCCTGCAAATCAGGCTTTTTTTCTAAACTTCAGTGGTGTTCTATGAACAACGCAAGTTATGTCAGGGGTAAGGTGGGGGGGAAAGAAAGTTCCTTGAAAGAAACATTTGAGTTTATTCTAAAAGATTTTAAATTTGTACGTTTTTTCCTTCACAGGGTTTGTACGTTTCCTCGAGGGGTACTACATTGTGTTGATCACCAAGCGCAGAAAGATGGCTGACATCGGTGGCCACTCCATCTACAAAATTGAAGACACCAGCATGATTTACATCCCCAATGACTCGGTCAGGGTTACACACCCTGATGAAGCAAGGTTCTGTCTCTTTCTTGTTCTCTTTTTATATATCCATTTATACACCATCACTAGTAATTTATAAACACACTCACTGATCACACTATAGTCAAGAAATTGTAATGCATTTTTTAATGAACATTGAAATAAAGATATTCGGACTTGAAATTCTACACAATGTCAGAACTTTCAGGAGTCAGTCTGAAACATGTTTTGAGGAACAATGCAGAGTTTCTATTTGCAACATACAATGAAGCTTTCATTTCATGTGTTTGCAACTGTGTGTATGTGTTTGTGCTTGGATTTGCTCTCAAACACATGCCATAGTTTACAAGGAAATTGAAATCAAAACTGTAGCCCCTTTTAGATATGCACCCCTTTACATTAATCTTATGGATATTTAACATGTTGGTCTCATGTCTGCATAAGCACCACTTTTACATCAAATTCACAACGGAAATCTTACAACGTCGGACCCAGTAACATTTCCCTAACACTTTCACTTGCAATGGCAAAAAAAAAAAAAAAAGTCTGAATTGAATGCCGTCAGAGTAACGTAAAGGCAGCAGCAAAAGGTAAAACATGCAGAGAGTGTTTACGTGTCAGGTAACGTTACTGCCTTCTAAGATCTGTAATAAATCTATTAAATCAATCGTCACAAGTGTACCGAATCATGTTGGCACATAGACTAATAATATACAAGTTTAATAACTTATTGATAAATTCCCTATATATGACTTTTATTTTATACTTATTTCAGATGTGTCTTTGACTGACTGAGTTTTTTCTCTCCTAGATATGTGCGGATCTTTCAGAACGTGGACCTATCCAGCAACTTCTACTTCAGGTACTGTAAGTTTTCTCACAAAAACAGAGCCATTTATCACTAAATCACTAATATATAATTTATTAAGATGTAATGCCTGCCCTCCATGGGCCTTGCTCAAGGGCACATTGATAGAGCCCAGGAGGTGTACTGGCATCTCTCCAGCTACCAGTCCACAGTCCGTATGGGGACTTGAACCAGCGATCCTACGGTTTCCAAGCCAAGTCCCTACTGACTGAGCTACTGCCACCCCGAAACCTAAATCACCTAAATTTGGTGGAAAGTTAGCAAATTACTGTTCAGATTCAAGAGTTTGATGATGATGACTTTTTAACATTGTGAAATGAGACATTTTTCATTTTCACTACTTTATTGAATTGATTGAACAAAATCTGGCATATGCTCCCTTGTTTTTAGGCTCTTTACCAGGTCCAGATAAAAAAGAAAGCCTACTGTTAACATTAGAATTGAGAAAGAATAAAGATAAAGTTTTAAATAAAAAGTTTGATTTCTACAAGATCAACTCAACACAAGGCTGACCATGTGTGATGATGCCCAGAGCTCAGTACTAGTAACAGCTATGAAAAAAAAACTTTATTTGAACTCCGTTTTCCTTATACGGTACCTATCTTGATAAGTGTGCTATTGGTTGTCATAAGGAGTCTCCACACAGTCTTTATTGTATGTTTTGAATATTTCAGTTCATGCAAAGGTTTTTATGTCTTCCTTGTCAATTTGTCAAATTTTTTAGTGTGTAAAATGTTGAAAAGGTGCAAAAAACTAAGGAAACATACCTTTTAGATTTCATTTTGCATGTGTCCTATTGCTTAGATATTGCCGTTGTACCCTGCAGCTACAGCTATGACCTGAGCCATTCGCTGCAGTACAACCTGACTTTGCTGCAGAGACCTTATGAACTGTGGTCTTCACCAACTTCCCCTGCTGAGGAAGAAGTTAACAAACAGAGCAAGCAGGACAGCTTCGACATCTTTGAAGATGAGGGTCTGCCTACGCAGGGTGAGTGGAAGTAGCCATTATATTACGTTTGTTTGTTTGTTCTTTTGGGTGGAGAAGACCTTGTAAGCCTCTTCACATTGTGCAAGTCAATTGAAGACACTTTGCTGTTGCCATGAATGCCCATAAAAGTAGAAAGTCACTGATGTATTTGCCACAGTCAGAAGCGTTAATGTCTGTTTTTGTCATTGAAGTCCATTGAAAATCTATTGAAAAACAACTTGACTTGTCTTGGCTGATGTGTTCTGTCATGACATGTGTATTGTAATACATTAACATAAGCTAAGTCCCAGTTGCAACATTTTAATACAAATTTTCTTAAAAAAGTTTCTAAATATGCTCGTGTTCCACAGCCTGCGTCACCTCATCTTTTTTTCTATTTGTGGCATTCTAACTGATGATTTGGTCTTACCCCATTTCCTTAAAATGATCCTGAGGTTTTTATGTGTTCCTACTCTTCTGCCACAGTGGTTTACGGCCTCCAGAGCGAGCCGTACTACAAGTACGTGTGGAACGGGAAGCTGCTGGAACGAGTCAAGGACATAGTGCATCATGACTGGCTCATGTATATAATCCACGGCTTTTGTGGCCAGTCCAGTATCCTTTGAGCATTGTCAAGTCAGTTTTGTTTGTGCATTGCAGAATTGTTTGGCTGTTGCTTTGATTTATGTGTTTATGTATAAAAAATATATGCCATATAAACTGTATAGCACCTTCATGGGATTTTGTTGGGACATAACATCTGTCAGCATTGATTAATTTGATTAGTCGCACACAAGTACAGCAGAAGACAACTTTTATCTCTCGCAATGTTGTGCTTTGTTGGTACTCCCCCTCATCTCTCAGCCCCAGCATCACTTGTTGAACTGCGCTCGGCCTCCATCACAGCACGTGGATTACACTTGCTAAACGAGCGAGTGAGAGTGTGATTCACTACAAAACTGCAGAACCAATTTGTATTTATTCATAGGGCTTTATCAAAACAAGTATTATGGCAATTAAGCAAATGGTTACATCATGTATGTAAACACCGGCACGTGCATGATAGCTCCATCTGCTATCTGCAGGGAAAAGGCAGCAACATTGTGCATATTTAATCAGATAAGCCACGTTATTTTTTTTCTTTTTGGATTGAAGACAAAACCCATGTTTTGCCTTTCATGTTAGTGCTACTGTAGCTTTTGCTTTGTGGTTTTGAGTAGAAACAAGCTGCATACCAGAGATTAGTATTAGGCTCCACAGTAATCATTTCCTCTGGATTTTGTGAGAAGCTTTTGTAGCGTTGATGCATTGCTTACTGCTGCACAGGGGCTTTGTGCTTGACTAGAACTGAGTAAACAGTTTGATTTATTATGGTAAAAGTCTGCCTTAGGTCCAGATTTCAATCATTTACCATTAAGTCTCCTTTGCATTAATCACATTATGCAGTGTAAAATATGTTTTTTCCTTTCAGTCAAAACAAGTTACTCTTTTTTTTTATCAGTAATTTATTTTTTAAGAATTAATATTTTTCTGCCAGTAGTTGTGTTGCAGTAAGCTACAGTAAGGTGCACTTTATAGTCAGTACTCCTAGTAATCACCACTTTTGCCACTCTTATCAAGCAGCATGCTGCCACAGTGACATTGTGTGATTGAATTGCTTTGAGTTTAGACAATTCCTGGAAACAGTTTTGCCTTTATGGCTGTTTTTCTGAGAGGATGAAAGGACTGATAGGTGCAATAAGAGGAGACTCAGAGGATAGAGTAAATGCAGAAATTTGGAGAAGATGAGACACTGAAGCAGGCAGGGGAAAAAAGGCGATAAGGGGGAAAGGAAGACATTTGGCCTCATTACATATCCCTAAGCAATCATGTAGAAACAGATTAATAACTTTTGTTTCCAAAACAAACCTCTCCGGGAACCATCACCTTATCGTGGTGGAGAGGTTTGTGTGTCCCTATGAACTTGAGGGCTGTGTTGTCTGGAGCGTTGTGCTCCTGGTAGGGTCTCCCAAGGCAAAGTGGTCTCAGGTGAGGGGCCAGACAAAGAATGGTTCAAAAACCCTATGACACAACGAGGTAGAGATAGAAAGACCCTGCCCGGAGGAAGCTCGGGGCTCCTGTCTGGATCCAGGCCCAGATGGAGGGCTCGTCAGCGAGCGGTGGCCGGGTTTGCCACGGAGCCTGGCCGGGCACAGCCCGAAAAAGCTACATGGCACCTATCTCTCCAGCCCATGGGCCCCCCACCTGTGGGAGGAACCGCTGGGGTCGGGTGGCAGCCACACGGGTGGCAGTGAAGTTCAGGGGCCTCGACGGACCAGACCCGGGCAGCAGACGCTGGCTCTGGGGACGTGGAATGTCACCTCTCTGTGGGGGAAGGAGCCGGAGCTTGTGCGGGAGGTGGAGCGCTACCGGTTAGATCTGGTGGGGCTTACCTCTACGCACAGTCTCAGTTCTGGAACCGTACTCCTGGATAGGGGTTGGACCCTTTTCTTCTCCAGAGTTGCCCAGGGTGTGAGGCGCCGGGGCGGGTGTGGGGATACTCACAAGCCCCTGGCTGAGCGCCGCTACGTTGGAGTTTACCCTGGTGGACGAGAGGGTCGCCTCCCTACACCTGCGGGTTGTGGGGCGGGGGGGGAGTGGGGGACTCCGTAGTCCTGCTGGGGTGCACGTGGGCTATGATGGAGACACATGGAGAGGCGTGATTGGGAGGAACGGCCTCCCTGATCTAAACCAGAGTGGTTGTTTGTTGTTGGACTTCTAGTCATGGATTGTCTATAACAAACACCATGTTTGAACATAGGGATGCTCATAAGTGTACTTGGTACCAGAGCACCCTAAGCCAAAGGTCAATGATCGATTTTATAATCGTTTCATCTGATCTGAGGCCGTATGTTTTGGACACTCGGGTGAAGAGAGTGGCGGAGCTGTCAACCTGGGTCAGGGGGTGGGGGAAGACTCTGGACAGACCTGGTAAGCCCAAACGGGTAGTGCAAGTAAATTGTGAACGTCTGGAGGAGGCCCCTGTTCGACAGACTTTCAACTCACACCTCTGGCGGAGCTTTTCGTGCATCCCTGTGGAGGCTGGGGGCATTGAACCCGAGTTGACAATGTTCAAAGTTTTAATTGCTGAAGCTGCGGCGAGGAGCTGTGGTCTTAGGTGCCTCAAGGGGCGGTAACCCACGAACACCGTGGTGGACACCGGTGGTCAGGGAAGCCGTCCGACTGAAGAAGGAGGCAGTTGCAGGGTACCGAAGGGCTGCAGCCTCTGCCGTGAAAGAGGCAAAGCAGCGGGTGTGGGAGAAGTTTGGAGAAGACATGTTTCGGCACCAAGGTGCTTCTGGAAAAACCGTTCGCCACCTCAGGAGGGGGAAGCGGGGAATCATCCAAGCTGTGTCCAGTAAGGATGGGACACTGTTGACCTCAACTGAGGAGGTAATAGGGCGGTGGAAGGAGCACTTTGAGGAACTCCTGAATCCGACTAATACGCCCTCAATGTTAGAGGCAGAGCTGGAGGATGATGGGGGATTGTTGTCAATTTCCCAGGCGGAAGTCACTGATGTAGTCAAACAACTCCACAGTGGCAAAGCCCCTGGGATTGATGAGATCCGTCAAGAAATGCTCAAGGCTCTGGGTGTGGAGGGGCTGTCTTTGTTGACACGCCTCTTCAACATTGCGTGGAAGTCTGGGACAGTGCCAAAGGAGTGGCAGACCGGGGTGGTGGTTCCCCTTTTCAAAAAGGGGGACCAGAGGGTGTGTGCCAATTATAGGGGTATCACACTTCTCAGCCTCCCTGGTAAAGTCTACTCCAAGGTGCTGGAAAGAAGGGTTCGGCCGATAGTCGAACCTCAGATTGAAGAGGAACAATGTGGATTCCGTCCGGGTCGTGGAACAAGGGACCAGATCTTCACTCTCGCAAGGATTCTGGAGGGAGCATGGGAGTATGCCCATGCGGTCTACATGTGTTTCATGGATTTGGAGAAGGCGTATGACCGGGTCCCCCGGGAGATACTGTGGGAGATGCTGCGGGAGTATGGGGTGAGGGGGTCCCTTCTCAGGGCCATCCAATCTCTGTATGACCAAAGTGAGAGCTGTGTCCGGGTTCTCGGCAGTAAGTCGGACTCGTTTCAGGTGAGGGTTGGCCTCCGCCAGGGCTGCGCTTTGTCACCAATCCTGTTATGGACAGGATATCAAGGTGTAGTCGGGGTGGGGAGGGGTTGCAGTTTGGTGGGCTGGGGATCTCATCGCTGCTCTTTGCAGATGATGTGGTCCTGATGGCATCATCGGCCTGTGACCTTCAGCACTCACTGGATCGGTTCACAGCCGAGTGTGAAGTGGCTGGGATGAGGATCAGCACCTCTAAATCTGAGGCCATGGTTCTCAGCAGGAAACCGATGGAGTGCCTACTCCAAGTAGGGAATGAGTCCTTACCCCAAGTGAAGGAGTTCAAATACCTTGGGGTCTTGTTCGCGAGTGAGGTGACAATGGAGCGGGAGATTGGTCGGAGAATCGGCGCAGCGGGTGTGGTATTACATTCAATTTATTGCACCGTTGTGACGTAAAGAGAGCTGAGCCAGAAGGCAAAGCTCTTGATCTACCGGTCAGTTTTCGTTCCTACCCTCTCCTATGGTCATGAAGGCTGGGTCATGACCGAAAGAACGAGATCCAGGGTACAAGCAGCCGAAATGGGTTTCCTCAGGAGGGTGGCTGGCATCTCCCTTAGAGATGGGGTGAGAAGCTCAGTCATCTGTGAGGAGCTCAGAGTAGAGCCGATGCTCCTTTGCGTCGAAAGGAGCCAGTTGAGGTGGTTCGGGCATCTGGTAAAGATGCCCCCTGGGCACCTCCCTAGGGAGGTGTTCCAGGCACGTCCTGCTGGGAGGAGGCCTCGGGGAAGACCCAGGACTAGGTGGAGGGATTATATCTCCAATCTTGCCTGGGAATGCCTCGGGATCCCCCAGTCAGAGCTGGTTAATGTGGCTCAGGAAAGGGAAGTTTGGGGTCCCCTGCTGGAGCTACTCCCTCCGCGACCCGACACCGGATAAGCGGACGAAGATGGATGGATGGATGGATGTTTCCAAAATGTTCATACTGTAGCTAAGAATAACATTTTTATGTGACTTGGACTTGTTTTGAACCGATGCTGTTAAATTGATAGGTCATGACATAAAACACAACTGATGTTAGGCAAAATACTAAATAAATGCTAGAGTACAGTGACTAGCTTTTTCTTAAGTTTTCATAAAGTTCTCAAAAGTGGTTAGTCTACCAAAGTATAAAATACTAATATTTAGTGTAATAATAGTGTGTTTTAAAACAGGTGATTGTGTAATGTGGTCAGTGGTGCATTATTATTGTATTATTATTATTATTATTATTATTATTATTATTATTATTATTATTCCTTTCCTTTCCTTTTATTCTTCCTTTACCCACCAACTACAGAGCTGCTGATCTACGGCCGACCGGTCCACATCACCCTTTTTGCCAGGCGCTCCAGCAAATTTGCCGGGACCCGCTTCCTCAAAAGAGGAGCCAACTGCGAGGTACAGCAGTTGCCAAGGCAACAGGGAAGAATAGATGGTAGAGGCAGGGCTGAGGGCCACCTGGATGATTGAGATGACTCAGGGTGATCACAGGGGGTTAATTTGGCCCGCTGCCTCTTCCTTGAGTATGCATGAGTTGTTTGTGTGGGTGTGTGGTGGAGGTGGGAGGAAATTTAGGAGCAAACATAGATATCCTGCCATCCTGAGATCAGCTTGGACACCGTTTTCACAGTTTCCTGCTATTGTGGTCAATGCCAAGTAAAGTAGTTTTTATACAAAATTGCAACTATGTTTCATTATAGAATACTGTCTGATTGGCCTTTATCACAACAGACAGTTTGACTTGTCATAGCAGGAAAAACAGGTGTAACTAATGTTGAGAACGATGGCTCTGTTCCATGTGTAAATGTATCAATAAGTCATGTCAGTGGGCCAGCATGCACAGAAGCTTAAGCGAGTGCAGCCCTTATTAATATTATTAATTAACCTGTGGTTGTCCTGCTGTGTGATAGCAAAATGTCAGCCGTTAAGAAGGTCTGTGGGCTTAAAGGTCCTATGACATGCTGCTTTTTGGATGCTTTTATATAGGCCTTAGTGGTCTCCTAATACTGTATCTGAAGTCTCTTTCCCAAAATTCAGCCATGGTGCAGAATTACAGCCACTAGAGCCATTCCCACAATGAGCTTTCCTTAGGATGTGCCATTTCTGTGTCTGTAGCTTTAAACGCTATTGAGGAAAAGGGGAGGGGGGGGCAAGGTGGAGGGTGGGGTGTGGCCTTGACCAACTGCCACTTTGCTTGTTTGCAAGCCATGATGTCTCTTTCTCATGGGCGGGCCAAATTTTCTGGGCGGGCAAAGCAGAGAAAGGGGAGGTAACCTTGCTCCTTATGACCTCATAAGGAGCAAGATTCCAGATCGGCCCATCTGAGCTTTCATTTTCTCAAAGGCAGAGCAGGCTACCCACGGCTCGGTTTACACCTATCGCCATTTCTAGCCACTGGGGGACCATAGGCAGGCTGGGGAAACTCGTATTAATGTTAAAAAACCTCATAAAGTGAAATTTTAATGCCATGGGACCTTTTTAAAATGTCGATTTACTTGTTATTTTAATGCTTTGGAGCTTTAAATGGAGATGGAGTTTGCCCGGTTGTCATGGATTAGTAGATTTTAAGAAATTCTTGTCTGTGTTGACCTTGATCATGTCTCTTCATGTGAGATGATCAAAAGCTGCAGAACAGCTTATTAACTGCTGTTTCTGTTTTCCATTTTCTTCTGAGCACTTCATGGGCTTCTCTTCCATGTTCCCAAGTCAAAGTTCATTATTGTCGTTGGAAGCAGCAGTTTAGTAGCTGTTCTGAAGTTTTCAATCATATCACATGATTCTCATCCGCAGATGATCAAGATTCAGATTGCCAATTCAACATGAACGAGAATTTCCTTGAACTGACAATTCTGTGAACATTTGGAGAGCTCCACCTGCTGATGAAGATTATAAAAAAATTCCGGACAGCTACTAAATGGACCTTTTGATGAGATTGTTTTCCCAACCTTTGTGTTTTTCTGTTGTTTCCAGGGGGATGTGGCTAATGAGGTTGAGACAGAGCAGATCGTCCATGATGCCTCAGTTATGTCTTTCGCAGCAGGAAGTTACTCCTCATACGTCCAGGTGCGAGGTTCAGTCCCGCTCTACTGGTCCCAGGACATTTCCACCATGATGCCAAAACCCCCAATACGATGTAAGACTCATGCTAAACACCAGATTTGTTGCTTACTTTGTTCATCAACTTCTTTGTTTTTCCATTATCAGACTAGTGTGTTAAAGAAAATGGTATCATGGCTTGGATTATTGATGGACTTTTTGCTGCTTGAAGGGATAGTTTAAATTTTTTGAAGTGTGGTTGTTTCAAGTACTTATCTGTAGTCGGCACGCCCCCAGTTTAGAGAAGCAGGTGGCTAAAATACATTTTCCTGCTGCCCCCCGTCCACAGCAGTACATTGCTTAGTTTCCGTTCTGGTACTCCTGCCTGCTTCTCCAAACTGGGGGCGTGCCATCTACTTCAAAATATCCATCCCCTTAAGGTGTCCAACATCTGCTTTATAATGGAAAAGGTAGAGAGTTGTCAACGCTGCCCAGGCTTTGATGGAATATCTTCATATCCACTTTGTCCTGATACATAAAGGCCGATAACAAATGCAAGATACAGGTATATCCTCTTTCAGAGGTCAGCCATACAGTAGCACAATAGGTATTCTAACTATTTATATGTATAATGCTCAATGTATTCAACCTAATGGATGCCCAGGACCAGAAATAACCTTGTAGGGACAGAGGAAGAATGTTATTGGAAAAACTGCATTTAAAAAAAGGGAAGAGTGGCTTTATACCAGGGCAATACTTCCCAACCACTGGGACAAAGATAAGAAGAAGAAAAAAAGAGAATGAAACAGGTGAAGGCAGGATACCCCCCTCCTGGTTCTCATCTTTGTATCCATTATGAGCTGGATAAAAACACAAAACCAGGGCGAGAGGGGGTGGGTGTGTGGATGTGTGGGTGTAGGAAGATATTGGTGCTTGCATGTGTACAATACCTGTATTAAATCATAACCCCCCCCCACCCCCAGTTTGCCCTTTAATTCATCCTCAGATGGCATTTACTTGTGTGAGAGACACACTGAGCGTGTCCCTGAGATCCCTCTGTGTATAAACTCATCCTGCTCCTGCTTTGATCCTGAAAGACTTTATTTGACATTTCTCAAATGTTGCCCAATTCTTGCACTATCAGATTATATTTCACTGTGTATATGTACATGTAGTTTGACACAGTTTGCCCTTGGTAATGGTATACTTGGTTAACTTTCCTCTTTTAAATTATATTTTTGCATGATAATGGTATTGGCCTTCTCATGTAATCCATGTAAAAAAGGAATAGGCCATATCTCCCAAAATTACTATTCATTCACTCATTCAACCTTAATTTATACTCAAGACATCATTGAGGGGCGGCCCTCATTTACAATGACAAAGAGTCAATTACAAAGACAAAGAAAGGCAAAAACAAGAATAAGGAAATAAAAACACAGAAAAGCTATGCCATCATAAGAACAATAGAAGGCTACTAACATTTTCTTAATTGGAAAAAAGATAATTTGATAACTAATTTAGGATGATTTAAAAGAAAATACAATTATGTAAATCAATTACAAGTAGAAGTTTGGAGGTTGAAAATCAGATTTCTAAAATCTCCAAAAGGTACAAGAGAGTTGATTTTAGGAAGGGGCTGTCAGGTGCACTAAAATTAAGTTTTTCAAGTTCAGACCAAGCTTGTGGAACTTGAAGCAAAAGCCTGTGCTTTGTTAGTCTACCACCTCCTTGAGTGTTGTGAAACTGACATGAAGTCTTAACAATTAAAAACCAGGTGCAGCCTGGTGATTGTGATGCTGGCAGCATAGACTGACACCTGTTAGACGAATCTAGGTCAGCAATGGGTCTGTACATGCTGAGTCCTTATCACATCATGCATTGCCTATTCTCTCGTCCCAGCCATAACTGTCAAGACTCATTGTTACGTAAGTGTATACATACTGTCTTTATGACTGCCCTGAAGTGGGCAAATGTCTTGGTTGTGAAGGATATGACCTTAATTGTGTTACTCTTCTTCACCATCATCGTCATTATCTACAATCCCTTCCCATGGTACAATAAGAATGTTATAGGGTGTACTGTATGGGGTTGTAAACTCTCATCTACCCCTGAGTGTGCAGTGCACAAAGTAATGAATTGTGGAGTGAACTTGAAAACTGTGTGCCTGAGCTCCTGTTTTTATTGTTTTAGATACCAGTGAGCATGGTCTGACCTATTTCCTCTAATCTTTCTTCTGACTGGTTCAATTGACTGCTGGCTGCAGGTGTGGGGTTCCACTGAGTGCCAAATGGAGGCATTTAACATGATTTTAAAATAAATAATTAATAAAAGAATGAAAACGGAAGTGAGAGTGCTTGAGACTTTACAGCTCAGTATTATACTTTTATATGTGTATGTTTATTGGCTCAATGAAACAGACCGTCCCTATTAAAACAAGTTACCTCATCTACATACTTTCTTGTCTTACTGAAGAAGCTTGAGTCTTAACAAACTGCCTTTCAGAATTACAAATTTTGCTCTGTTTCTTAAATTAACATTTTAAAATGAAACACTTTGTGTCGACACTTTCAGCAGAGACATCCAGATGCAATACAGTAGCCTAAAACACTATTATTCTTAACCATCTGATAACGTGATAACCCTGAATGCCCTTAAATATTAAACACTCAGTTTGACTTCTCTTTCAGTGGACCAAGCTGACCCATACGCCCACGTAGCTGCCCTCCATTTTGACCAGATGCTGCAGCGGTTTGGCTCTCCTATCATCATCCTCAACCTGGTCAAGGTAACACACACACACACACACTCACATCATAAGATGATAACATAAAGCAGGTCAAGTGTCCTGGAAATAGTCATTATTATTATTTTAGTATCCTGTTTAGTATTGTTTTGTTTTTTTTCCAATTTGACTGTGACTGGAAAATGATGCAGTATGACTCCACTTTTCCTGAACAGATGTCACAACAAATTGCAGTAATTCAGTATTATAAAGTAGAAACGGAATAACAAAAAAGAAATACACTGACATCCCACTAACGGTTAAAACAACTGACAGATGCAGTCTTATCAAGAGAAGATTTGCAGTGCACTAGGCACAGTCTTTTTGTTTTTTGAATTATTTGACTGGCTGTGAAACAATTGTAATTATGTATTTCCTCACTCCTTTCCTTATTAAACCCCATGTGTATTCTATTTTGTTTATTTAGTTTTGATAACTGATCACTAAAAGAAATGATGACAAGAAAATATTGGAAAGAAAGAATATTTTTATTGAGGAACTTGAAGGAAAATGTATGTTGTATTAAAGGAGAAATCAGTTTCTCAAAAAATTAACATTGTACTCAACATTGTGTTTGGAGAGAAGGCAAGCATACCTAAAGTAATATTAGACTAAGATCCAGGTGGTAAAATACTAGAATTTTCTTTAACAATACTGCCTAGTGTGAGGATTATATAAAATATCTTTGTGGTGTGTTTGGATGAAATATGCCCAGTCTGTGGAATCACTCAATAGGTTGTTATCTATTGGGGGCTGTAAATGTAAAATTCGCCAAGCACTGGATGATATTCAGGGTTAGTTGTTGCTATGGAGATTTTCATTATCATGAGACATTTTCCTGTCAGATGGTGATACTAGCAGTTGAAATGGTAACTTCTATCTATTGATCTAAATCTGCTCTGCAAACACACACAGTAATGATGAAAGGGAACACACACACACACACACACACACACACACACACACACACACACACACACACACACACACACACACACACACACACACACACACCTGCAAAGACACGCATGGTTTCCTGCTCCCTATAATAATGTATGTAAGGTGTATGATGATGCTTTTTCGATAACACTTTATTTAAAGGGGTGTGCATAAGACTGACATGACACTGTCATTATTATGACATGACACCTATCATGAACATGAAGGAGTCATTTTGAGTGTTCATGACGTTCATGATGTCATTAAGGGCCCTATTTTAACGATCTGAAACCCAAGTATCAAATGTGAAACGCAAGTAGCTTTGTGGGCGGATCTTGGGCGCTGTTGCTATTATATGGCGGGATAAATGACTCTTGCGGCCTACGCAAATCTAAAATGGGTTGGTCTGAAGTAGCTAGGTGTGGTTTGGGCATAACGTGCAATAAACCAATCAGAGCGTCATCTCACATTCCCTTTAAGAGCAGGCGCGCTTGTTCCATGGCGGATTGCTATTATGACGGCGGATTTGCCTGGCGCACGCCAGCGGGAGCTGTCCGGGATGCGGCAAAGTAATAAATGCCCGTCTTGGCCGGGTGGCGATGTTGCTGCTCCTCTCAGGCGCATCTCCTCAAGTCTGGAGAGAATTGCTGCAGCCATGCAGCGTGGGCCTCCAAACACACCACCTGCACCTGTTTGACCCTTCCTCCTCCCCCCACTCCATCTCTGTCCACTCGCTCCACAAGGAGCGCATCGAGCATTGCCACTCCCGGACCAGATTCCGCCGCAGTGTCCAATCCCACTGTAGTTCAACATTACGTCTCCTTAAGTCCTCTAATATTTCCTCATTTATGTCATCAACACATCCATGATTCATGGAAATGTTGTGTAAAACACAACAAGCCACAAAGAATGCTGCAACTTTTTGAGGACTGTACTGTAAAGTGCCTCCTGATCTATCCAAACACCTGAAGCGCATTTTCAGTTATATTTTTCTTTGTAATTATGTATGGTTTGCAAAAATGGGAACTGCTGCGTCCGTGTAGATGAGCGAAGCAAAGTGTATGTGCGTTGTGCACACGCTACATTGTTTTGTTTTCTGAAACTGCAAAATAGCACTAGGGAACGTTTACGCCGGAACACGCCTCTTCTTTTCGCTGAACCGCCCCCGGAAGCGCAAATGCATTCCCTAATTTACCGACGTGCGTCTGTGGAGGGAAAAGTCCGCTGTGTGTCGGGTGCAAAATAGGAATGATACATGCGTTGGTGTACAAAGGCAATTGCGCTGAGTGCAAGATAGGGCCATAAGTGTCATTTTGTAAATTATGTTATATTATTAAGTGAAGTGAAACAATTTGGAACAGTTGGTCATGAAGTTTGATTTCATCATCACATACTTACAAGACTGTGTCATGAATAATATCCTTGACCTCAAGTAAAGTGGAACCATTTGGACTTGTCATTAAGATGTCTTAAAAGTTATAAGACCCGTTTGACAACAGTGAATGCAGTACCGAGTTGATTTATTGAGTTTTGGACTTGTTGCAAACTGTAGTTAGCTGCCATTACGTCGGTTAGCTGTAACGTTACAGCGGTCCAATTAGCTAGCTAACATTAGCAGACTCAGACCTGGCCTGCAAGAGCTAGCTAAACCCGGAAAGAAAACCATCTCAGTTACGTTAGCGCATTCCATGTAGTAAACTGGCCTCCTCCGTAAGTCTTGGAGGCTGTTTTTAGTCCCGGTCTGGCGATACCGACTCAGCTAAAACGCTAGCATGGCGGAATGAATTTAATACGATTGAATCGCTTGAAGCTGTCTGGTGAAACCCAGTTTAAAGCACATTCTGCACTATTGTCTACTGTAAATGCTAATCATTATCTGGGACGCGACAATTCCCTCCCTACTTGTTGCCTTCGTTAGTTTTACTGGTTAGGTTTAGGCATTAGAAGTGAGATTGGTTAGGGTAAGAATACCAGGGTTGGCCAATCAGAGGCAGAGTAGGGCGGAACATTTCTTCACCATCAAAATTCCACCAGTGGTGTGCTGGTGATACTGCAATATTTGGTATCGATCCGATACCAAGTAAATACAGGGCCAATATCGCAGATACCGATACTTTTTAATATTTAAGGAGGATGAATTTTCATGAGCTTTAGCCTAAGTATTTTTGTGATTTTACATTTGGATTATAAGTTAAAACCAAGGACAGAATTTTCATATGCTTGTATACATTTGTTGTGTTACCACTGTATCTTATAGCCTCTTTGCAAATTATACAGCTTGCCGTTGTTTCATTTTTGGCCTGAAAATATAGCCACACAGAACTCCTCTTCCTCTCTGCCATTATTCTGCTCCGTCTCTGTACTGTTTGTGTGTGTGTGTGCTGCTGGTCGCTGCCAGGCCTGGCTGCTTGCTTGCTTGTTTGCCTGGCGCCACTGAGTCACGCAACGGTACAACATCAAATCACAAGAGGGGGGCAGACGAGCAAAGTGTGCCTGCTCCGCGCTGTGACAGGACTTGACCACTTTAAAGCAGCGGAACTTACACAGACAGTTGCTTCTTTGATGAAACCGCAGCGGTGCATACTGGAGAGAAACTGAAACTAAACTATCAATCTTATTACACTGGTATTGATCAATATCAATACCAACGTTGGTATCAATGTTATCGATATTTGGATCGATCCGCCCGCCACTCCTGTGAACACGGCTACATGGATGGGACCAAACACAGCCGAGAGAATACACTACCAAGAGGGTTTTCTTTCTGGGTTTGACTCTTTGCAGCCCTGGCCTGAGTGAGCTAATTTAACAGCTGTACAACTAACTGAATTCACAAGCTAGCTAACGGCAGCTAACTACAGTTAGCAGTTACTTTAGTAAGCTGCCGTAAGCTAGTTTTAGCAACAAGAAACGTTAGCCTAAAGCTAACGTTATCTGTTCAAAATGAATTAAATCACCTTGGTATTATTCATGACACCGTCTTATAGCTATCTAAGCATTTGATGATTAAATCAAACATCATGACAGGTTCAAATTGTTTCACTTTACTTGAGGTCAATGAAACCTATTCATGACACAATTACATAAGGCTCTCATGACAGCCAATGTAAAAACCAACCTCTTAATGACAGTTTAATGTATGTTAACACACAAAGCTAAATAGTTTATTAAAGTTTGATAATTGGGCCTGTGACTGGTTATGTTGTCTAGGTTAATGTCAAGTTGTCATGACAAAGACATTGACAGGTTGTATTGTCTTATTTAATGTCAAGTTGTCATAACAGAGATTGTTGTCTTCGTTACTGTCAAGTTGTCATGACAAAGACATCTCGGACAAAGTCATAATTTACAGAGTGACACTTAATGACAACAGTCATGAACACTCAAAATGACACCATCATGTTCATGATAGGTGTCATGTCATAATCATGACGGTGTCATGTCAGTCTTATGCACACCCCTTCAAATAAAGTGTTACCGCTTTGTTTTCTTTCATCTTCAACCCTGTGTGCAGTGCTCTAAAAGTAATTTTTGCATTGCCTTTTCCCATACACGCGCATGGACGCACTTGGTCACACAGCCATACACTCTTGGGTTTCAAGCTCACGTTGTCACTCACAAGGGGAGCTGTGAAGCGGCGGACCAATCACAGACCTCACAGGTCCGCACAAGCCCCTGCCATGTGATATATGCCGACTGTGCTGACTAAGTGAGGACACCCTGCTTATATGCTACACCCTCTCTCTTATCCCAGAGAGACAGAAAGAGGGAGGAATGGGCAATTAACCATGATATCATGACAGTCCATCTTTCCACAGTGGTGACTAGGAAAGGTTGTGTTGTTTTGTCAAGTGTTGGTGCATGTTTGTATGTTAAGAGAGGTAGAGAGAACACATCCAAGCATGTGAATCCAACCAGCCAATTTAATTAGAGTCAAGTAGCATTGACTGCCGGAGATAACTTTTACTCTTCCCACTCAGATATATATATTTTGAAATATTAAATCTATTTTGATTTAATGAAAATGGATCAAACTCTTTTTTTGAGAGAATCCTATCTAAAACCAACATAAAACCAGCACAGCCATAAAGAAGAGGAATTAAGATGAGACAAGATAAAATCGAGCCATTAAACACCTTTTTTCTATGCAAAAGCAAAACTATACATTAAAATAATTACGGTGCACATTACAGTTTCCATTACAGTGTGCATGACCAGCCCCCTACATGTGCATGAGTGACTGTCTGTATTCATGTTATCATTCATGGTCTGAGAGCTTCGCACATCTATAACCATGATTGTTACAGTGAACAACACGTGAGCTTTTGTAAGTATATGTGCACGTGTAGTACATTTCTAGTGTCTCATCTGTGTGAGTGTGTGTATGTTTGTGCGTGTGTGTATATGCCAGACTGTATGACACGCTCTGCTGAAGGGGTGAGGAAATGCATCAGTAATTTGACTGGTTACAGTGTTGCTTTGCTGCTGCTGAATGTGTGGATGGAGATATGAGCTGCTAAATAATGTGCTTCCAAGCCCATTATCACCCTGGGTGATCAGTAAAAAAAACACAATTCGCGGAGAAATAAGTTAACGGAGAAATAAGTCAACGGACGGTGTTACAGGTCACAGAGGCAGACAGATAATGTGTGTGCATGTATTTTTATTAACGAAAAAAATATTAAATGTTAATTTTTTTTTAACTTCATTCCTCCCTTTGCAGCATAAGATTCAATTTGCACCAATGTCCTGCACAACTGTGCTTCTTATCATATTTCCCCATCTATCTGCAGTGTCTATCCTCAGTTCTGTGCTTCACACTACATATATGACCAACTCTGCATGAATTCTGTAAACTGTTTCTTGCAGCTCTATTTTTCTCCAAGGTGACTGTGGAGAAGACGTGAATGCATCAAAGAGAACAAATATCTGTCATATGTCAGACTATATCTGCTGGTGTCCTCATGGAACCGATTAGCTCTTTGGTGATAGAATCAGTCATATGTTTGATGTACGTATTTCTCTCTGTTGTACTACAGAAACGGGAAAAGAGGAAACATGAGAAGATTCTGAGTGAAGAGCTTTACCCAGCTGTGATCAACCTAAATCAGTTCCTCCCTCCAGACAACTGCATCGACTACATCGCCTGGGACATGGCCCGCTACACAAAGAGGTGTTGATAATAAATGTGCCAATGTAGTGAGCTTAAATTTGCTTAATTGTAATGTTAGCATCAACTTTTCAAACTTGGAAATAAGTTTTGCTTGAGTAAGCCATTATGCAAACTTTACAGTACAGCAGCACATACGATATTTTAGTTTTCTTAGATTTATATATTTATAGGTCCATTCAGTCTAAAACGATGACTCGTGGTGGGTTCAGACATAGCATGCAAGAGTGAATAGTTTGCGTGAGCTGGTGTGGAAAATGAAGCAGCACAAATTTGCTAACTAGCACGCTACGCACTACATCTGAATGTAACTAATTACATTATTAATTTTCCAATACAGGAATCTTGCCTGTCTGATATTTTCTGCCATGTGCCATTAGGATCAAAGAATAGAGTTATGTAATTCTGGGAATTGTTGCTACCATGCCTCCCGCCAGAATCCAGTTGTACGCATATTGTGGAGGTTAGTGTATTTGAGATCAGAGTTCAATTTAATTGAACAGAGAAACTGAAAAGCCTAGTGGGAAATTAGATTGGTGTGTGATGCCATCCAGAAGAGTGCAGCTGCTCTTTCCATTGAAAATAATATCCCATGGTTCCCACCTGTTCTTTTTCTGTGAAAGCCCTGTGAGGATGAATATCCCCAGAATTTGGCCTTGTTTGGCCTGTGTTAATTCCTTGAAAAAAAAGCTACAGAAACGCAAAAAAATAATGTGATCTTCCCATTTTTCTTTTTCTTAGTAAGTTGTGCAACGTACTGGACCGTCTAAGCATGATAGCAGAGAACGTGGTTAAGCGAACCGGTTTCTTCATTAATCGTTCCGACTTCTACTGTCACACCATCAGACCAGATGACAGGTAAGCCTTTTTTTTTGTCCTGCACTGGGCCTATTGTTTCTCGTAAAAACAGAGGAAACTGACACCAGATTTTAAACTTTGATCAGTTAGGTGTTATGTACAAACAAACACTCAAATATTGCATTATACATGGTTCCTACGGTCCTTCAAATCCTTGAAAGTTTGTAAATTTGAGGGACAATATCAAGGCCTTGAAAGTTTTTGAAAATAGACATAAATAGATATGGGTCATTGAAAGTGGGGGGTGAAATACTTATTTTCGTAACAATCAAGTATCAAAAACTGAGGAGGACACACTGTTGGATGCTGTCCTCCTTTCCTTCTCTTTCTTCAATGCCTAACAAATGTCTTTCTGCTTGAGCAGCACTGGTTGAAGCCTGAAAATATTGTAAACAAATTAATAACATAACTAATTATATTGGTCGGACTGTTCAGCTCTGTTTCAGACCTCCGGGTCAGGCGGGTCCTCATCCTCAACACGTGCCTTTTTTGGTCGCGGAAAATACTTTTCAATACTCCTCTGGATTGAAGCAGCAAAATTTCAGTGTCAGAGTAAAAAAAATGACATAACATTATTTATAACAAGTTTATTTGAT
Source organism: Perca fluviatilis (assembly GCF_010015445.1). Taxonomy (NCBI): domain Eukaryota; kingdom Metazoa; phylum Chordata; class Actinopteri; order Perciformes; family Percidae; genus Perca; species Perca fluviatilis. Next base: position 19,773,086 of record NC_053129.1, read on the forward strand.
TCATAGCTGCTACATATAGTGTTTTGACCTCGACAACCCAACTGCATTTTACCGCAAACTTGCGACTAGTTAACTTTCTAAAGCAGGCACAATCGCTTGTTTGCTGAGTCGGGTCGGGACTCCAACATTAACTTTTCTAAGTGAGGGTGTATTATCCATTTTTCTATTCATACATATTCAGCATCATACGTTTATCAAATGCTTAATTTTGAACTCTCCAGATATGAATTCTTAATGGAAATTATGCCTGATGACAGTTGTATTGCAGAGAGTTTTCTGTTAACGAGCTGAGTAGATTGCAGTCCATGTACTTAAAGCATGGCTCTTCCATTGCTTGCATGTCTTAATCACTTTCATACAACATTACCATTCTGTTACATAACCCAACAATCACGCCATTGCCAGTATTTATTACCCTTTCTTTGGCATTAGCCAATGCTATCTCACATTCTTTGTTATACACGCTTATATGCACACACAAACAAAACCCTCATAAGCTTTCATGTGTAGTAGATGCACTTTAATAATTATGGCACCTGTAGCCTTCATCACATGCATAAGTTAGCACATGAATAATAAAGCTAATCAAAAATACTTTGGCACTCTGGCATGCACTTTGTCAGACACATACTTTCTAATATCTAGTCTCTACTCTACTCTAATACTTGAACTATAATTGCTCATTATTCTCAGTCAGGTCATAATGTTTATGCCACAATTAGATCACTTTGCTTTAAAAAAAATAAATAAAAAAACTACCCTTCCACACCTATTCTATTTGTCTTCAGAGTACCACCTCTAAACAATTAAAAGTTAGTTATTCTCACTTTGCCTGTTGCTACACAACAACAGTGGTGAATGAGTGTGTGTTGACTTTGGGGAAAAGCACTAATAAAGACGGAACCAATAAGCCAGGAGTGGACCATGTTCTTGAACTTTAACATCTGAATTTCATCATGCTTTATTTGAAAGTGGCTGTATGTAACTTCCAGTTTGTGTTGATTTCAGCGGCCCCTTTAGACGAAAGCGGTAGTATTTTTATCACACTTGCTGTTCTAGGTCTAGGAGTTAGCTTTACGGGGAGGTCATATGGTTGCGATGAATGTTTTGCTCGGACAGAAAATTATTCATTTACAATAAGAGAATATGTTACAGATGCATTGTTGCATTTCAGGTGTTGCATACGGTAACTTAGCCTGGATGTATCGTGAGCTTAACCGAGTATCCCTGCGTTATTATGGATCCCGTGCAACTTCTAGGCAAGTCCCACCCTACGAAGCAGCCCAGTTGGTTGGGGTTAGGCATTGACCTCAAGTAGTTAAGGTTAGGATAGCCGACTGGTCAGGGGATAGGACCTGAACAAATCGGGTTCCGTTACCTTTGCATAACCATGGAAGCCTTGCCAATAGTAGTGTGTGTGCACAATCTAAAGTTATTTCATGAATGTAATAGACATATTACATACCTGAGGGCCAATTCAGGGATGTTTTTCAATCATTTACAATCCCGTTATTGTCTTCATCTGTTTAAAGCCCGACAGTGTGTGGGGCTCGGATTTCGCCAGTCGTCTTTCACTTTCCCTTTTAGCTTTTAGTTGTTCTTCGTTTAATTTCCTTCTTTTCTGTGATGGTCCAGCCCCAGTATCAGCCGTAACTACAGCAGATAACTTGGATAACTAAAAATACAATTAGGCCTATATAAAGAAATCTCTTGCTTTTACCTGGCTAGATACGATAACACTATCAGAGGCTTTTCCGGTGTTCAGCCGAAATCTGTGACCCATCAGAATGTGTGCTCTGTAGTGCGGTCTCCCTGCTGTAAATCATTTTGCTACTTTACGAGAAAATTTAAAAAAACTATATAAAAATCGTGTTCTTTTTACTGTTGGTCTTGTTTGCTGTTCCAGGTCATTTATGATCATCAGATGGAACATTACACAGTTTCAGAAACATTTAAAAGTTACAAATAGTCACTTTGAAGAATGTAATTAAAGGATTAGCTAAACCGTTTGGTTTTGGGGTATACACCGAGTAGGATGAGAAGATCGATATCACTCCTCTTTCTGTACGCTAAAATTAAGGCTACAGCCAGCTGTCAGTTAGCTTAGCTAAGCATAAAGAAGCAGGGTGGAAACACCTAGCATCGTTCTGTCTAAAGGTAACACAATCTGCCTACCAGCACCTCTAAAACTCAAAAATTTACATTTTATGTCTTGATTGTTCTGGTTTAGTAGGGAGGTTACGCTTTGGTAGTTGTTTGCAGTCTATATGCTAAGTTAAGCTAACCGGCTGCCAGCTGCAGCTTTGTATTTACTATACAGACATGAGAGCAGTGTCAAGCTTCTTATCTAACTCAGCAAGAAAGTGAATAATAATAATTTAAACAGTAATGTGTAATATATACATTGTTATATCTTTAATACCTTAAATCATGTTGGAAAATGTGAACCGTTGTCATTTTGACATTATTGGGTTGGGTTTGCACATACAGTAAGCCCCAGTATTGTAAATGAGAACACATTCAGGTTTTGTTTTAGTGTATATTCCTAATTGTCTGCTGAGTCTCTCTTCCTATACTTGTAGTCTTATGCGTTTAGATGTCTGCACTGTAAGTTTGTATCTATAGTGTCTTGGCTGGCCGAACTCAAACCAAATACTTTGATGAAGAAAATTCTTGAAGCCGTAGATGGGTTAATAAGTTGTCTTTATTTACACAAGAGGTCTGAAAATCGTCTCTGCAGAGAAAGTTCCAACATATTCAGTCTAAACCTCTCTGTCTTATACCAAGGAATCACCTCATCCAATCTTTGCACCATGTGGATTTTATTGCGCATTATGTTCAGCCTTGAAATGGTGATTATATCAGTGATCTTTTAGCGGGAAAAGATGAGTAAATATGCCTGCAGAAGAGTAGAATCGACATGTTCACAATGCTTTTGTTTCTAGGATTTATGTTGATTTAAATGTAATTTTTTTCTTCAGGTGGGGAGATTTAGGTGGACACATCACAGCCAGTGGACGAGTGCAGGTATGCCACATAGCGAACAGATTTGCTGCAACCTTTGTGTCACAATTCAGTTTTTCTGAAGACACTGAATATTCTCCCAAAAATGAATGACTCCTTTGCAGCTTTTGTACACAGGAAAATGAAGAAAAAAAAACATAGTGTCAACAGATGGAGACTCAATTGAGTTAAATAAGATAAGCCACATATCTGCTTTCGTCATAATGTGTATCTGTTGTAGGGGCTGAGCATTCATTGCTATAGCTGCAAAACGAGGCCAATGCATGTCGTTGCCTAATGAGAATTTTTCATGGAAACCTTAATCACGTATACTGTTATCTTCTTGGAATTATCTAAGCTGTTTACTGCGATTTAAGGGCCACCACTTACAGAAGATAAATACATAGAGATATATTTGCTGCTGATGCTGATTCCACTGATTACCTTCTCATGTAGTTTGTTTCCAACTGCATACTGTACATACACATCCTGAAGTGCCGTCACTAAGTTTGATGAGTCTTTGTAGACTGGTGTATTGAGGACCAACTGTGTGGACTGTCTGGATCGGACCAACACAGCCCAGTTCATGGTGGGGAAGTGTGCGCTGGCCTATCAGCTCTATGCACTGGGAATGATTGACAAGCCCAAACTTCAGTTTGATACAGACTGTGTGAGGTAAAGCTCCTTTCTTTAGCACATATTTTGCCAGAGCCAAATAATTTTTGCTATTAATTATTAAACAAATTTGGTCTGTGTTTTGCACAAAATGACAAATGATAGTCACTATAGCAATATATCAGATGTGTCTGAAAACTCTAAGCTCTCTCTAAGCTAATTTACGCTTTTTTATTTTCACTTATTAGGATCCCCTTTAGTAGCAGCAAATGCAACAGCTATTACAGTCCTTTATCCCCCGTTTGCTGCACAAAATCCAATTTGCACACACATTACACACAACCACACCAGTTTAATATGTGTTCCCCATCTATTTGCAGCATTTGCAGTTCTGTGCCCTCTGCTACCTATGTCCAGCTCTGCTTGGACATTGGAATTGCTTTGTGCAGTTCTAATTTTCTCAGTTCACTGTGGAGAACACCCAGACACTCTGTGAATGCATCAGGAAGAACAAGCATCAATCACGTTTGACTTGTTGTTTTGTGTCATAACAAGACCTTTTTAACTATAATTCTGTTACATGTATAACTCTACATTAACACCCCTAAATAAGATTTTTTCAGCTCTTTGGTACAATGGAACAAGAGTCATACATGTGACACACGCCTCTCTGTTGTTCTACAGAAGCAGAAAAAATACAGAGAGAAACCCCATCTCACCAAAATAAAAAAAATAAAACAGCCAAGACTAACATCCAGAACCGTTTTCGCCCGTTGTGTTAATGTGTGCTATGTGTGTGGCCCAGGTTGTTTGAGGAGCTGTACGAGGACCATGGAGACACTTTGTCGCTGCAGTACGGCGGCTCCCAGCTGGTCCACAGGGTCAAGACCTACCGCAAGATCGCTCCCTGGACACAACACTCCAAAGACATCATGCAGACGCTGTCGCGCTACTACAGCAATGCTTTCTCAGGTGCGTTATACAGACAGCTACAGGTGCACAACATTCCTTCCTTACACACATGCACAAAAATAATTAAGAAGGGACTCTATCTATGATAATGCAAAATACTAATCTCTCATTTTGATCATGTGTTACCCATTTTATCCTGAAATCCATCTATATTAAAACGCAACTTTGCCAATACACCACACTCTGTGAAACTTGAAAACCTCATGTTCAAGGTTACCATAGAAAGATAGACTCACCCTTTGAACACACACATATATTACACACATAAGTACATTCAGGCAATATAAAGATACATAGGCACACACAAAACCCCTGATATACTATATTAAGTATTTTTTCCGCATATGGAATCTTCTTAGTAAACTTAAATTTCAGAAAACTTTTAGACAAACCAGGTCAGCAAGTCAGTCGGATGTAACATATTGGGCCCTATCTTTCACTTCACACATGAGCAGATTTCTTCTCCTGAAAATCTCTCCTTCCTGCAAATCCGCCATCATAATAGCAAGGCGCCAAGGTACAAACGCGCCTGGCTTTTAAAGGGAATGGGAGATGACACTCTGATTGGTTTATTGCATGTTACGCCCAAAATACATCTATGATTAATTAAGACACTAAGTACAACCCTTTTGAACCATGCGCCTGGCACACAGACCCGCCGTTAAACTAGAAAAAGTGGATTCGTACATGCCCTAAATGCACCTGCGCCAGGCGCTTCACGTTGTGCGCTTGGATCGTCAAAATAGGGCCCATTATGTCAGTTTGACACAATATTTTGTGTTGGCAAGAAAAGCTAAGTGACTCAGGCTATTAAGCTTCTACAGCGTATGCCACATTCACAGGTAAACTCAGCTCTGTTTAGTTTTGTAAGACTGATCTGTGACTATTTCCCACTTTTGAATGGTTGCTCCTTCTCTAAATATACTCGTAACTTGAAAATGTGACCCAGCACATTACATACACACATCCTGAACACCACATCATACAAAATCTCATTTTGTTTCTACAATATGACTAAGTACAAACTTTTTCTTCCCCAGCCTGTGATGTAACACCTCGATTTAGGATGACAAATTGTGGACGTACCCATTTCAGCATCAACAGCTTAACACACACAGTCACATCCAGCATAGCTCCCTGACGACTGTGGGTAATGGTAAACAGCACCCACAGTCTCGTTTGAAGCAATATCTATACGGAAAGGGTATATTTTGAGGGAATTTGTCTTCCCATATTGTTATCTGGAGAATTTTGAAATTTTCTCTCTCTTGCAATTAGCATCTAGGATCTAATTGTCAATCAGTGCTTGAGAAAGTGACTTTGCTCTGCCTGCAGTTTGGATTTCTAATAATTTTAAATGACACCCTAGTTTGTATGTAGACAAAGTGGGTCTAGGAAAATGTGCAAGTGCTTTTACAACACACTAGTGACTGTTCTACATGAACAGGTGGCATGTGTAGCTCTAGAAATTGAAAAGTAACATTGTGTACTGTGTATAAAGTCAGGAGTAATAGAGTGGTGCCTACTAGTCGGTTGTTCAGACTGAAATGTCAAGTGACACAAAAACACACACACACACACACACACACACACACACTACTCAATATTCTCCAGTCTTGGTGTAGTTGACCAATATTACTGTTATCCTGTTGCTAAGTTATGCCTGCAAAGCACCAAAGTAGAGTACATACTGTATGGGCAAAGAAAGGTGAAAAGTTGGGTCTGCTGTCAACCTGCCATTTTGCACCCATGCTTGCATTGTCATTCCTATGTGACTTTCTAGCTATTCAGAGCTCTTCAGTCCCTTATCCATTGTCCCATTGTTACTATATTGAAACTCTCATTCTCACTCTCATTAAATGTTTCAAAGTCCTCATCTATAACTTGTATCGCAGGATGTTTTGAATGAAGCTGAAAATTGCCAAGAGAAAAGGCTTGATAGCATGCTTTAATACAAGCCAATTTAGTTTCTAATTATCTTAGGCGAGTGTTTGAGTAGCATGCATGGGGCTTCACAGTTGAGGAATGGATTAAATGGCACCAAACTGTGGGCAGCATGCAAAACGTGCCACATCCTGAACACGCTCACAGAAACCATGTTAGCACACTCCCATAGCCAAACATGTTGTAGTGTGTTGGTTCAGAGAGTTTTTACTGCTAACGTTCATGGGAATCTGTATGATCTTGTATATCTACTGTGTATTATGCCTTTGCTTTTTTGTTGTTGGTATTATTTTGTCCATCTTTCTCCTCCAGATGCTGACAGACAGGATGCCATCAACCTGTTTCTCCAAGTCTACCAGCCATCGGAGTCCAAGCCACACCTGTGGGAGCTGCCCACTGACTTCTACCTGCATCAGAAGAACAGCATGACCCTCCCCCAAGACAGACGCAGGTGAACATGCACACGTACACCTACAATCATACAACTACTTGCTGTACATGCATGCACACATCTAAATAAGAACCTACTTACTACACATACCCTTGCTAGCATATTAATATGAAAAAACACACACCGTACCTCTTTCAATTGCTTATAATGTTTGTGTGTTTGTATTGGGGTTAATTGAATATCTTAGTGGGAAATAACTCACAAACAATTAGCACTGCTGTTTCTTAACATGCCTTTTTTTAAAGCCCAGGCTGTACAAACCTCCTTTTTACCTGGGTCAAAGAGCTTTGGCCTTGAGGTGTAATTATACTGATATATCCTGAGGCTTACCGCCACAGCCTGATATGTTGTCCACATTACTGCGGCAACCGTATCTACAGTAAATAGGGTTTATACTTTTTTTTTGGCTAGGATGCTGTGCGTTGAGCTCTCAGCGCCAATGTACAATCACATTATAATCCTTGAAATCTTTCACACCTGAGTGTTTTCCGATATCAGCCATCTCTAATAAGCCTTGTTACTAAACTGCTTCCTGACAGTGGGATAAACAAAAATATTCAGTTTTTCTAAAATCAATTCAGCAGCCACACACTGCACTTTTTCTCTCAAGCTCACCTAAATAGCACATAACACACTAAGGGCCCTATTTTAACGATCTGAAACGCAAGTATCAAACGTGAAACGCAAGTAGCTTTGTGGGCGGATCTCGGGCGCTGTTGCTATTATACCGGCGGGATAAATGACTCTTGCGCCCGACGCAAATCTAAAATGGGTTGGTCTGAAGTAGCTAGGTGTGGTTTGGGCGTAACATGAAAATAACCAATCAGAGCGTCATCTCACATTCCCTTTAAGCGCAGGCGCGCTTGTTCAATGGCGGATTGCTATTATGACGGCGTATTGGCCTGGCACACGCCAGCGGGAGCTGTCCGGGATGCAGCAAAGTAATAAATGCCCGTCTTGGCCGGGTGGCGATGTTGCTGCGGCCTCTCGGGCGCATCTCCTCAAGTCTGGAGAGGATTGCTGCAGCCATGGAGCGTGGGCCTCCAAACGCACCACCTGCTCCTGTTGTGCCCCTTCCTCCTCCCCCAGGGCTTGACATTAACTTTTTGAGGCACTTGTCCTTCGGACAAGTACATTTACATTTCACTTGTCCATGCACAAAAGTCACTTGTCCGGGTAAAGAGTCATCATTTTATAAAAAAAAATTGTTTTGCTAATGCAGAATTCGAACAAACCGTTGAAAGCATCCAAACACTATCAGCATTAATACAATTCAGTTGAAACAGTAGAAACAAACGTGCCCCAACAATAGATTTCCCATTCAACAAGAAAAAAGGATCTCCAGACTCCAGAATACAAAGTAATATGTTGCACGCCGGTGTGCAGAAGTCAATATATTGAGATTCTAAGTCAGTATTTTAAAGTTTGTCATTACTTTCAGATTCCCAGTCAATATTCTAAGTTACTAAGTCAATATATACCAGACGTAGTGGTGACTTAAACTTGAACTTATACTATATCTAAAATAATTTTGTAGACATAACAATGGATTTTGCCACTTAATGTTGGTGTTAACTATTTTTTTTTTTTATACAATTTCACTAATTTCTACCCAGCAGAGGCTGATTTAGAGATCTTTTAAAAGCTGTAGTTACTTTACAGTTGATTATTACCTGATATTTAATCAGCATGTTATTTATTTATTTGTTTCAAAAAGGAGCACAAAAAACGACATTATAGAACGAAAAACGCGACCACTGGATTGGAAAAGGGTTATTTTACAACAGCTTTGAATGCAGCACGAGTATGGTGAGGCCAATTTCAAGTGAACGCAACATCTGTGTTTTTCCGACAACAGCAGCTACAACGTCATACGTTCCTCTCCAGTGAAATACAGACAGACACACTTTTACACCGTTTAGCTGTCAGCATTTTCACCGTGTTTACTCCAATGGTTTACTCTAGCTGCTAGTTATCCGTAGGTTAACGTTACTTGCTGCCAAGTGTAATGTTAACTAGCGTGACATGCGGCGATGTTTAGGTTCCCTCGTCCGTTTTCGGAGCATCAGAGAGAAGCGCTGGCATTTCAGTGGCACCGAAATTTGCGTTTCAATTCGGTCCGGTAGATAACGGTCATTAAGGCACTGGTGCCGTATTAGCATCGGGTCTCTCGTTTTCTGTCAACGATGTGGCGAGGAGGTAACGTTAAGGCGGAGTTAGCAAGCTAACATTAGCTAACTAACACCGGCAGGTTCGCCGTGCTTTCATGCTGCATCGCTTACAGAGAACGAGCTGAACAGCGGGCTGGGTCTAACGTTAGCGGCCCGCTGACCACTACCGCTGGGTCCGCTGCCCCGGATTGCGGGGGGAAAAATGTATCGTTTCAAATCGGTAACATAGACTTAATGAGTGGCACATAACGTGAACTTACATGGCATTTTATTTTGTTTGAGTTTTAACTTGTCCAGTGGGACAAGTAAATTTCTCTTCCACTTGCCCTACAAAAAATCCACTTGTCCCGGACAAGCGGACAAGCCTTAATGTCGAGCCCTGCCCCCCCATTCCATCTCCGTCCACCTGCTCCACCAGAAGCGCATCGAGTGTCCAATCCCACCGTAGTTCAACATCACGTCTCCTTAAGTCCTCTAATATTTCCTCATTTATGTCATCAACACATCCATGATTCATGGAAATGTTGTGTAAAATATAACAAGCCACAAAGAATGCTGCGACTTTTTGAGGACTGTACTGTAAAGTGCCTCTTGACCTATCCAAACACCTGAAGCGCATTTTCAGTAATATTTTTCTTTTTCACGCTACATTATGGCCAAGCACGCGCCCCTAAAATATCATCTGAATAACGCGCAACTGACTTTAGACTAGCGCCACTGACTTTAGACTAGGTTTTTCCTGGTCAGTGGCGGAATTGTTTTCTGAAACTGCAAAATAGCACCAGGGAACTTTTGCGCCGGAACACGCCTCCTCTTTTCGCTGAACCGCCCCCGGGAGCGCAGATACATTCCCTAATTTTCCGACGTGCGTCTGTGGAGGGAAAAGTCCGCTGTGCGTCGGGTGCAAATAGGAATGATACATGCGTCGGTGTACAAAGTCAATTGCGCTGAGTGCAAGATAGGGCCCCAAAACATAATCAGTGTGTTCACTCAAATTGGATAGGATAAAAGGCTGATGTATTCACAAGTTGTACAGAAGGTGGTACAGCCAAGCCAATTTGTATATATCTAGGTTATGTGAAGTCCCGGGAGAGAGAGTGCAGACTGCAGAAAACACATCAGTCAGTGGAAGGTTTGCTGAAGGTTTAACAAATACGTGTATCTTGTCTGTTTGCAGCTACACACTGTGGTGGTCACCAGGAATCTTATCTTACCTTCCTCTGGCCTATGATGAAGGTATCTCTTTAGTGTTTGGTATCTGCAACATCCATAATATGTAACAAAGGCAGCTACAGATTAATCCCTTGATCAATTTTATATTAAACATTAAAAAGGTTTTAAGATGGAGGTAAATCGGTAGCTATAGGAATTATCTTAGGTCTGTGTGAATTTACCATTGCTGCATTTTTAAAGGTATATACAGTTGAAACCAGATATTTACATACACTTAAAAAAACAAAACACAAAAACATTTATTTCTTTACTGTCATACATTAAATCAGAGTAAACTTTTTCTGTTTTAGATAAATACATATTAACATATTTTTTGCATTTGTTAAATGTCAGAATCGAGCGAGGGAGAATTTTTATGTATTTTTTTTATCCCTTTCATCAAAGTCAGAAGTATACATACACTTCCTTAGTATTTGGTAGAATTGCCCCGAAACGGTTTCACTTGGGCCAAACATTTTGGGTATCCTTCCACAAGCATTCTACAATAGTTTGCTAGAATTTTGGCCCCTCCTCTTCACAGAACTGTGGATGCATATAAAGGCACACCTCAAACACAGAGCCTCTTTCTTTGAAATCATAGGAAAATCAAGAGAAATCAACCAAGACATCAGGAAAAGAATTGTGGACCTCCACAAGTGTGGCTCATCCTTAGGTGCAATTTCCAGATGCCTGAAGGTCCCACGTTCATCTGTTCAGACAATAATACGCGCAAGTATAAAAAACATGGGAATGTACAACAATCATACCGCTCAGGAAGGAGACGGATTCCGGAGTCCCAGAAAGGAACGTTTTTTGGTGCGAAATGTGCAAATCAATCCCAGGACAACAGCAAAAGACCTTGTTAAGATGCTAGCTGAAACTGGTAAGACAGTGTCATTATCCACAGTAAACGAGTCCTGTACCACCATGAGCTAAAAGGTTACTCTGGGAGAAGAAAGCCATTACTTCAAAACCACCATAAAAAAGCCAGACTACAGTTTGCAACTGCACATGGGGACAAAAATCTTAATTTCTGGAGACATGTCCTGTGGTCTGACGAAACAAAAATTGAACTGTTCGGCCATAATGATAAGCGGTATATTTGGAGGAAAAAGGACGACGCTTTGAAGCCTCAGAACACCATCCCAACTGTGAAGTATGGGGGTGGTAGTATAATGTTGTGGGGCTGCTTTGCTGCAGAAGGGACTAGTGCACTTCACAAAATAGATTACATCATGAGAAAAGAAAATTTTGTTGATATATTGAAGCAACATCTGAAGACATTAGCCAGGAAGTTAAAGCTTGGGCGCAAATGGGTCTTCCAAATGGACAATGACCCCAAGCATACCTCCAAATTAGTTACAAAGTGGCTTAAGGACAACAAAGTCAAGGTATTGGCCATCACAAAGCCCTGATCTCAATCCCATAGAACATTTGTGGGCGGCACTGAAAAGGCGAGTGCGAGCAAGAAGGCCTACAAACCTGACCCAGTTATACCAGTTCTGTCAAGAGGAGTGGGCCAAAATTCCAGCAAACTATTGTAGAGCTTGTGGAAGGATACCCAAAACGTTTGGCCCAAGTCAAACAGTTTCGGGGCAATTCTACCAAATACTAAGGAAGTGTATGTATACTTCTGACTTTGATGAAAGTGATAAAAAAAATACATACAAATTCTCCCTCGCTCGATTCTGACATTTAACAAATGCAAAAAATATGTTAATATGTATTTATCTAAAACAGAAAAAGTTTACTCTGATTTAATGTATGACAGTAAAGAAATTAATGTTTTTGTGGGTTTTTTTGAAGTTTATATAAATATCTGGTTTCAACTGTACCCAATGAAGGTCGGACAGACCGAAACATAATCAAATAAATATTTCAGCAGTAAGCGAGGCAGTGTGTGGAAGTTCTTCTCACTTTCTTCAAGATTGCACCTTCCACGAACCATTTAAGTATGTGGAAATAATATCTTTTAACATGTTTCTCTGTGTTTTCGCTTGTGTGCTCCTGTGTGGATGCAGTCCCGTGTGAGGACAGCATGAAAAAGGTCAAAGTGAAGAGAGTGAACCGCTTTGAGGAGAGTATTGACATCTATACAGAATTCTTCAAACCTTATGAACTTACCGCCTTTGATGACACATTCTGCATCGCCATGACCAACTCTGCAAGGTGAATACACACACACACACACACACACACACAAACCCTTTTACACATGAAAGATTTTGTTAAAACATACACACAGTCACAACATGGTGAAATGTTTGTGTCGACATTGCCAAGTCGTACCAGATCTGGTAAACACCTTTGATAAAGAGTGTACTGAACATTTATGAGCAGTTATTGTGATGTTACTGCAGCATGTCAGCTAATGTGTTTCCTTCTAATTTGTTGTTCATAAAGGGAATTCATGCCCAAGACCATTGGAGTGGATCCAAGCCCATTCACAGTTCGCAAGCCAGAGGAAACAGGAAAATCAGTGCTAGGGTGAGTGTATCTCAGGTTATGTACATGTCCACATGTTTTGTATTTTGGTTGGTGCTTTTCTATTTTTATTGTAATGTAATACATCCCATGTCACTGTGCCCTTAAACATGTAGCTTCATTTGACACTGTCCTCAGGTCACCAAAACAAGGCTCTGTCCTTTCTCCTGTCTTTGTTTAGATAACACAGTGTTGAATTTACCTGGGATGATCTGTGTGTGTATATGTTTTTTAATAAATAATCACTCCTGCTCACATACTATGAGAAACCTAATGTGCTGATGGCTCTAAAGTGTCTCCTTATTATTATTGCAGCACTGCGTGACCACTCTGATGTTCTGTACTGCTTCAATGATTTCCTTTTAATGCTTGTTCTTTATTCTTTGTTTGGATCCACATTAGCTTTCACAAAGTGGTCGCTAGTCTTCCTGGGGTCCACACCACGACAATAACAATAAGAATATACAGCAGTTTAAAATCACGCAGTATCGATAAAACAATGAGTCTACAAATGAAAATATAGACAATAGTAGCTTTCAATAAAAAAAAAAGTCACAAATAAATAGCAACAAAAAGAAAATTCTACTACTGTTGGTGAAGCACATCACAAAGTTAAGTTATCCGCGTACATAACTACATTTGACTTTTTATCAACATATGGTAAATAATATATGAAAATGAAAAATTAAAGTGCACCCAAGAACTCTGCAATATGTTTTTGCTGTCAGAAAAGCCCCAACTGGTTTCTTATTATCCGTATGTGTTAACCATTGATCAGTCATGTGTACTAATGCAGTGCAAGATGAGTGCCCTGGTCTATAAGCATACTGGTCCCTTTCTATCAAAATAATTTAACATTTGATTAAAAATTATCTTCTCAAGTATATTACTCAGCACAGGGAGTATAATAATACGTTTACAGTAAAACGTGCTTTTCCACCTTTACTATTAATCTTTAACATCATATTCACAAATGAGTCAGCCTTAAATCTTTTATACAGTATGATCTGCAGTAACTCCTGACTTGGGCATTTTAGTCTTTCTTGTTAAAGGAGTCAAATTATGGTCACTGCATCCCATTGTCACTAATACGGCTGTCAGGCCAGCTGACAGTCTTGCCTGGGCCCGGGACGAGATCTTAGATGGGCCCCCCCCTCGCGGCCAGATCTCTCCTTTTCCCTTGCTCTTCCTCTCCTCACATCTCTCACTGAAATTAAGTGTGTAATCAGTCTCTGATCCATCTTGCTCAGACTCTCCGACAGGGCAGCGAGCCCCCCCGCATCACTCTCTCTCTATCTCTCTCTCTTCTCTCTCACGGGTAGCCTGACTCTGTCCCTCCGTTGCGGGGCAGCGGGCCCCTCCCGCATCACTTTCTCTGTCACCTGACTGCAGCTGGATCTCTCTCTGTCTCATCCTTACTGATGGAGCTACCAAACTCAACTGTTTCTGTCAAAGTTAACGTGTTGTGTCAGGCTTTTATACAAGATAATGGACGTTAACATTAGAGCTGGCCTGTTACGTTACCTTACAAGGCTCGTAAACGTTGGCTGCGCTGGTCTTCCCTTGCTCACGTTGACAGTTCCAGCTTCACCGTCACCACCTTTTTTAAATATTTGTTTAGAAAATCTCTAAGGCCTCTATTTTCTCTTTCTCTTTCCTTTTCCGGAGCTCGGACTTGTGCTGACCGGACATTTTGAGCGGTACTGAACTTCAAATCAAGTGACAATATCAAATTTTGATCAGTGGCCAAACCATTTTTATGTTGGGGGTGGGGGGTTCTTGACCACCATTTCCAGGACAATTAGGAAGAAAACAAATAAAACGCTTTTATGTAATTCAAATATTATGCTACATATTTTTTTCCACAAATAGGCCTATTTAAAAAAAAGATTTTTAATTCTTCCATAATTTAATGAGGGCCCAGTTCTGGGCCCCCCCCCTACTGTGGGCCCGGGACAACAGACCCGTTTGTCCCCCCCTATCGGCGGGCGTGACGGCTGTGAGCACAGCTATGCATGTTAGTGAAAATATGATCAATACGGGTCGAAGTATTAACACCATCCATGGTTGATGAAATTCTTGTAGGTTGAGTCACACCCTGGGTAAGGTGTAAACATCTGCCATAGAAATTAACTTATTGCGTAATGGGCAATTTTTAGAAAACCAATCAATACTCAGTTCACCAAGATGGAAGGTATCCTTACTTTTATCTGTCACTATATCTAGTTTCACACATTCTATCCAAATCATTCACATTAGAACTGGGTGGCCTGTAACAGCAGCCATGTCTATGTTAGTTTAGGGCCAGATGGAATCTTTGGATGCAGAATTTTCCACAGATTTAGAAAAATTTTTAATTAAACTCTCCACCACAGTCTTCTAAATTCCACAGATTTTCATTTTGGATCACCGCTGAAAACTTAAAGAAAAAAATCAGCAGATTCCGTTTGGGCCACTACAACAACAACAATCTGTATTGGCCAATGCAGTATATTAGCCAGACCAACATCCAGCTTTCACAACAATTCTCTTATCACTGAAGTGGGCATTTACCAGAACTGCCCATTAAAAACAAAACTGCAGGGAAAACGAGGCACATTCTGGCTGTACTTGAAGAAGCAAATACATTGGAGAGAGAAAAGTTTGGACTGGTTCTGAATGTTTTGAGTGATCTCAAACTCAGAACATCCAGTTACTCACCCAGGCTTTTCTTGGCAGAGGTGGAAAACACTGAGCTCCAGAAGGATGATAGTTGCAGAATCAAGGGGGCACTTTAGACATCCTCAGTAGAAGGATGATTGGTCTAAGTTATATTTTTTTCTTTATGACCAGAAAGTTTGTTTCAGGTATTAGTTTGCTGTGGATGTACATGGTGCCATTGATACTGTGATGTGCAATTTAGTCTCTCAATGCATTTAGATCCCATTGCTTGACTACATTTGAAATGATACACGGTCCCAAAACATAAAGATACAAATGTTCTTATATATATATATATATATATATATTTCTTTTTTTGTTATTTAATTATTATTATATATGACAGCTAATTGCATGCCAACTCATTGTGCATGTGTGTTATTGTGCATATGTTAATCGTCTGTGGATATTTGCAGCAACAAGAGCAGTAAGGAGGAGACCCTGCTACAGAGGAAGACTGCAGCCAGCGCCCCTCCTCCCCCGAGTGAGGAGGCCATTAGCAGCACATCGGAGGACGACTCCGAGGAGGACCGCGATGACGACGGATCCGTCTCCCAGCGCTCTACCCCGATCAAACTGCTAACAGAGTCTGGCGAAAGCAATCGCATACAGGAGGTAGGAAAACACAAAGCATCTAATGACCAATGTCTGGAGATTAACATGTTTTCATCAAGTAAACACATTTACACTGCAACAGTTATATACAATATGAATTTTTAAAACACTTCAAGGTGAAAACACAAGTAAAACTAAATCTAAATCAGTGTCACTTAATTGTTTTATACGGAGGAAACAAAGCAGCATATCAAATTAGATCCTCTAATTATTCAAGGATATGAAATCTCCTCTAAGGACCTCAGGGAAATGTCATCGTGGTCCTTGCCACCTGCTGTATTTTGGGCCCTAAAAGCTTTTTGGATTCCATTTTGAGTATGTCACCCTAATTGTGTTTTCTCCTCTCCACTTCCCCCTGAGTCCCCAAAAGAAATTAGTTCTGTGTTTCTGTTTGCGTCAGACAGAAGTGTAGATATCAACTTAATCAGCCTAAATGACAGGGGTTTCCAGAGCAGAGGCTCTAAATGGTGTGGGTTTGTATTAATGTTTTTTTTTTAGGGAGAATAAAAGAGAGGTAGAGTATTTGTCATAATTCCTCTCTTTTTTTTCTCCATCTCTTCGCATAATAAACTCTATTCTCTACACATACAGTACGTTATAAATTCAAGATTCAAGAGGATTTAAGAGGTTTATTGTCATACATACCATGCGGAAAGCAACGTTGTATGCATCCCTCTATCCATGCTGCTATTAAAACAAGTTTGTCTGTTTAATTGAATGTCCCCTTTGGAAAGCTGGCCAGAAATGGACCTCTGATAAGCCTCTTGATGCTAACTGGTTGTCCTGACTCAGAAATTAATTGAGCTTAGTGAGCTTTTAGTTAGTGATATTTCAAATCGAAATAGAGAAGATACAATTGATAATCTTTGTTTATTTTGATGTCAGCAAAAGGGCTCTCTGAGGTGTCTGAGGAACCTACAATTATTTTATAAATATATAATTTTATCCATCTCTATGGTGATATAAAAATGCAAGATTTGTGTTTTGATTTGAAGTTTTCAATCTTTCATATAAAAGGCTTTTGATTATCTTCTTACTAAAGATGACTTTTAAAAATAAATCAATAAATAAACTTCATACGTTCACCAACTAGCCACTAACAGCTGCCTGTTGCGGCTAGAAGAGAGATGTGTGAGTGAACCAAAACAGTGGAGTTGCAGGCCTGAAATCCCATGTCTTCCTGCATGTCTTCCCCCTCTCTCTCCCCTTTCTCACCTGTCCTGTCCATTAAAGGTGGAAAAAGCCCCCAAAATAATTATCTGTACTGCACCTTTCACTTTATAGTTCACCTCATGCTATAATATATAGTATAGGTGTGACAAATTCCCAGAATGCATCATTGGTTTACGCCCCAAGTGGACTGGTCGCACGTTCACATCTATTGACTTAGATTCTATACCACAGCAGGCAGAACAAGCGCATTAATCAGCACAGGTAGTAGGTCAGTGCGTCAACAGGATGAATCAAATACACCAGAAAATCACATCCTCGTTAGGGCTGCATTTGGAGAAAAAGTCATATTGCGATTGTGATTTACAATACTGTGTTTGAGATATAATGGTATCATGAGTTTACTTGATTATCAAGGAAAATGCAGAAAATTAGCTACTAAAATTTTGAAATGTGTATTTTTTAAACTTTTTTTAGAAGAAATACCTAAACAAAAATGTGCTATACCTTTTTTAAATGACTTAATATTTTCTTAAATACTCATGCAGCCCTAATCCTTTTGCAATTTCTCAGTATGAAAGAGTCACCAAATGTCTCTCCTAATTTAATAATGACTTATTAAATCTCGTTCAGACACACATTTGACATTTCCAAACGATGACTCTGTTTGTGGCCACAGTCCCAAGTGCTTTGTTGGCTGGTGACTCTATACCAAAGCAGCCCTGTGAAAGGAGTGATATTTCGTCCACTGTCAAAAATGTTATGTCCAAATTCAATTCTTTGTGAATCAGATGGTGTCAAGTCTTTGCTTGGCATCATTTGAAGGCAGCTCCCACTCTTCAAACACAATCCCCTCCTTAAATGAAGGGACTTCATCTTCTGTAATGATGACAGCGATAAAGATGTTAACCATTGCTTCACTGCCATCCTCTGTCAGCCAGTAAAGCTGACCACTGTATCAAATGGATAGTTTTTTAGCCACATGAGCAGAATGGCTCTATGGCAATGTCAGTCTGTCAGCCGGTCTGTCGTTCTGCCACTTTGGGCCTGACTGAAATGTCCATGATGCCCAGCGGATGAAACATTTTGTTGATCCCCTGACATTTCCTCTAGCACCACCATTAGGTCAACTTAATCACTTATCCTGTGAAATTGGCATACAATTTTTACAGGCATTCATGTTTACTACACTACGTATGCTAATGCTTAGGTGATCCCTTGATTTTTCATTTCGTGCTATCATGAATTTGACATTTGTGATTTTGAGTGAAATGTTTTAACAATTACTGGATGGCTAGTTGAGAAGTTTTATACCACTCTCATATCTGCATTAAGTATGAAGCTAGAGCCAGGAGGCAATTAGCTTAGCATAAAGAATGGAAGCAGTGGGAAACCGCTAGCCTGGCTCTGTCTACAGGTTTAAAAAATTCGGCCTAGCAGCACCTCATACAGTTGCTAATTAACACCTTATATGTCATTTTTTCCGCTTCCTGCTTCATGCTTCCCTTCATCTTTATGCTAAGCTAATCGTCTCCTTAATAGCTTTAAAGTTAACGGACAGATATGAGAATGGTGTTGATTTTCTCATGTAACTCTTGGCAAGAAAGCAAATAAGCATGTATCCCAAAATATAAAACTACTCCTTTTAAATGAAAGCAAGTGAGAGAGTTACGGCGATTAGCTTCGGACTGAGTACCAAAGTGTCTCCCCTGTGCTTTCTGACCACAGTGGGAATCTGTAGCAGGATAGATAGAACCTGATAGAATGCAAAACCGATTTTACCTTGTCATAGTTGAATAACGACAGTTCGGTGGGTAAATAGGACATACATAGAAGCTCAAAATCCCATTGACACCCCTTTACTATGAAAATCTCATATTTTGAAACTGCCGCTGAAAACGGGCGAATCTCAACAAAGCTGAAAGCTTACGTAAGCATCTCAAGACCTGTACCTTTGTCACGCCCATGGGTGTATTAAGAGAACGGTCACGCCCCAACATTTACATAGGCTACACAACTGACCTGAGATCAGGTAGTCTTCTGAATCTAGATTGTGCAGATCTCTGCTATTCCATTACAAAATTCACTTCTGAAACTTTTTTTATGCGAGAAATCAACTATATAAAGCTCAAATATGGGCCGCTTTACGAAAATGGATGGCTAATTGCAAATTTTGTCCGACTGTTTGTCGGAGTTCAGCGGCTGGTGCTGCCTGTGTTGTTGCCTCGCCGCCCGGCCTGCCTTCCTTCACAGACCACGGCCTGCTGTGAGGTAGATGGAGCTCAGTCACGGCTGGCAGCCCACAGCACTCCATACCCGCGCAAAGTCACAATTTTTTGGGCTAATGGACTACCAAACGCGCTGCTCTGACAGAGCTCCAGGGCCTGCAACTCCCCTCTTCCTGCTAGCTAAATGCCCGGTGTATGTGAGTGAGAGCGCGGTCAGCGAGCTTGTTACGCCAGCATTCTCTTACCACAGGTTCCAGTTAATCTTTTAATGTGTGTAATTATAATGTGTTGAGTTATTTAAACAAACGATTGGGAAAATAAACGCCGCTTGTCTGCGAGTCTCATTGATAGAGCCTGCAGCTGGATGTAGCTCTATCAATGAGAGCTAGCTAGCCTCCTCTTAGAATTCCTCTGAAATTCACAAATATTCATTAACTTGAAATCGGACAGCGTTGTTAGCTTTATAAGACCTTTAGGTAGATGTTGTATAAGTGGCGTGACGAAATTCAAACTGTAATTAAAGCTGCGAGCAGCGATGGACGGGCCCTCGCGCCTCTGCGCGCGTCGGGGTTACCGGCGGACGCCGCTCCTTGCGACCGTGCATTCGCGGGGCACTCAGACGCCGCAAATCGTCAACAATGAAAAGGGAACTCCCCGCCGAGTTCAACGATAGCTCACACAAGACTCTACGTCATACGGTTCATTAGCTGTGAAAAGGGGCGGGGCAAAAGCATAGGGGGCTGGTCAAACCATCACCAATTAAAAAGGAAGTCTGTGCTGAGTTCAATGATATCTCACATAAGACTCTACCTTAAACGGGTCAAAAGTTATGAAAGGGGGCGTGGCTTAACCATAGGGGGCGGGCCAAACCATGACCAATGAAAAAAGAAGTCTCTGCTGAGTTCGTTGATACCTCATATAAGACTCTACCCTTTTTTTTTTCTTTTTTTTTCAAATTTTATTTATAGTTTTTCTGTTTAACATACAAGAAAAAGCACAAGAGAACATTACAAATGAACCCACCCATAGACAAGCAAAAAACAGACAACAATAATAGACTAACGATTAGGTAGCTAAATGAGGAAGAAAATATTGTAACAAAGTATGCATCAGACATGTACAAACACAGAATCAAATAAAAGAAATAAAGTAAAAAAGAAATAAATTAAATAAATTATGCTCTTCTGAGAAACCGTAAAACCAGTTGACACAGTCACCAAGTGAAAATCAAGCATTTTAAGATATTCTTGATAGATAAGATAAAAACGGATGCCAGGTTTTGTCAAAGGTTACCGAGTTAAGGGAGACATATCGTACTTTCTCCATATGTAGCAAGTTGGACATTTCTGCAAGCCAGATCTTAAAAGAGGGGGCGTCCTCGCTTTTCCACAATGTCAAAATATTACGTTTGGCAATAATCATGCCGTATTGAATAGTCTTGCGATGTAGGTGGTGCAACATTTTTAGATGACTGGTCTTGCCGAAAACCGCAGTGTACGGATTTAGTACAATGTCACAGTCATAAACAATGGAGAGGCAGGCAGAGATATCTGACCAATATCTGTTAAGCTTAGGGCAAGACCAAAAGAGGTGACCCAGGTTGCCCTCAGCAGACTTACATTTTGGACAGTATGGGGAGACGGAAGGATAGAAAGAATGTAGTTTAGTGCAGGAGTAGTGAAGTCTATGGAGCACTTTAAATTGAATTAGCTGGTGTCTAGAATTTATAGAGCATTTGTGAATGTCTTTAAGGTAAGAAGACCAGTCTTCATCAGTAATTATCACACCCAGGTCCCTTTCCCATGCTTCCTTCAAATTCTGTGTGAGAGTCGGGTTAAATGCTGTAAACAGGTCAACAAATCGAGAGACAAATTTTTTTGAGTCAGGGGGCTGATTCATTAAAGTATAAAGTTCAATGGGTGCTGGCATTAATTCAAAACGCGGTAAATTTGTCCGGATGTAATTTCTAATCTGAGGTAGCGAAAAAAGTGTGTAGGTGGGAGAGTGAACTTCTCCTTTAGCTGGATGAAGGTGGCAAAAGTGTTGCTGACGTATAAGTCTGCTACAGTGACTATGCCTTTATTTTTCCAGATCTTAAAAGCAGCATCAGTGAGCGAAGGGGGGAAGGCATGATTATAGAGAACGGGCGTGGCAGTGGAGGTTTCAGGTGAATTAAATGATTTCCTTATTTGATACCAGATTCTTAAAGAGCTTTTTACCATGAAGTTATTACCTGATATGGTTGAGATAGGTTTGGTTGATGAGAAGAGAAGAGCAGGTAGAGAACTTTTAGAAATATCCTGCTCAATGGCAAGCCATGGCGGGGTAGAAGCAGTAATGTTACCTGGGTATGCGTCTTGCCAGTACATTAGTGCTCTAGCGTTTGCAGCCCAGTAGTAATGCCTTAAAACAGGTAAGCTGAGGCCTCCGGCGGATTTGGGCTTAGTCAAATGCGTTTTAGAAATACGGTGAGCCTTGAATCCCCAGACAAATGGTAAAATAATTGAATCTAGTTGCTTGAAGAATACTTTAGGTAAAAATATAGGCACATTTTGGAAGAGGTAAAGGAACCTGGGGAGTGCAACCATTTTAATTGCGTTAACGCGACCTATCATTGACAGAGGTAGTAGTCTCCAAGTCTCAATGTTGCTCTTAAGTTTTTCTAACAGGTTCAAATAGTTCAATTTATAAAGAAGAATAGGATTTTTGGGAATCACAACCCCTAGATATTTAATTTTGTCTTCAGTGATATGAAAGGGCAAGTTGTTAAGAAAATCAGGGTCTATATCTCCAACAAGAGGCATGAGTTCACTTTTCTCCCAGTTTATGGTGTAGCAAGAAAATCCACCAAATGTTTTAATAAGTTCTAGCAGTGGGGGTAGGGATTTTTCAGGATGGGACAGGAACAGAACCACGTCGTCCGTGTATAGTGAGATGCGGTGATCGACTTTACCTAAGATTAATGGGGTGATAGAAAGATGACTTCTTATGCTGATGGCAAGGGGTTCCATCGCAATTGCAAACAATAATGGGCTCAAAGGGCAGCCTTGACGACAGGAACGCTGTAGTGGGAAGATGGGGGACCTGTTATAGTTAGTGATGACAGAGGCCGTTGGAGCAGCGTGTAACATTTCAACCCAGGAAGCAAAGCCATCACCTAGACCAAACTCCTTTATTACTGCTAGGATGTATCGCCATTCTATCTGGTCAAAGGCTTTCTGGGCGTCCAGCGCTAAAATAGCAATTTTGGAATCTTTGTCGTGTCTGGAGTACATAATATTCATGAGCCGTCTGACATTAAAAAAAGAAAATCTTCCTGGAATAAATCCCGTTTGGTCATGGTGGATTATGTTTGCGATACATTTATTAAGTCGGTTTGCGAGTATTTTAGTGAACACCTTGAGATCACAGCCTAATAAGGCGATGGGGCGATATGAGGCAGGATCAGTCTCGTCTTTATCTTTTTTCAGTATCAGGGAAATGTTAGCAGAATATAAAGATTCAGGTAGATGGTGAGTTACAATAGAGTGATTACACATCCTTAACATAATTGGAGCAACCTTGTCTGAGTATGCTTTATAGAACTCAATGCTAAACCCATCTGGGCCAGGGGTTTTACCATTGGGGAAGGACTGTATTGCTTCTTTGACTTCCTCTAAGGTTATATTAGCATTCAGCTCTTTCTGTGCAGAAGGGGTTATTTTAGGTAAGTGAAGGGCTTGAAGGAAGTCGGAGATTTGGGCAGCGTCAGCTGAGATTTTGGAGCTGTAAAGGTCCTCATAAAACTTACGAAAGGTTTCATTTATTTCTTTTGGGCACGTGGAGACGGATCCCGTTTTAGTTTTTATTTTGTGAATCATCCTCCTAGCCTGTAGGCCTTTGAGCTGGCGAGCCAGTAGTTTATCTGGTTTGTCAGTGATCTCAAAGTGTTTTTGTTTTATCTTTAAAAGCATCAAGCTTACCTGGTTGGAAAGAATAGAATTGTATTTGAATTTCAGTTTCATAATATCATTTAGTTGGGTTGGCGAAGGAGTGGTTCTATAATCCTGTTCAAGCTGTGAGAGTTGTGTGGTAATTTCAGATAACATCTTCTTTTTGTCTTTATTCAGTTTGGCCTCATAGGCTATAATATTTCTGCGCATAACAGCCTTGAAGGCTTCCCATATAGTCGAGTCAGTCACTTCTGGGGTGTCGTTGTGAGAAAGATAGTCTGTAATTAAACGTACAATATGTAACTTTCTGCCACTAGGGGTCTCTCAACCAAAACAATGGACGGTAAAACTGGACTTTTGATGACGTTGGGAAGTTGCGTGGAATTATGGGAGTTTTAAGTGTTAAACACCTTCGCTGCCAGTTAGAATGCATCAGTTCACGGACGAGTTTACCCGTTCAAGTTTATTCACGTTACGTTTATTCATTCTAATAAAATAGCTGCAGTTTCCCCAACATAATTACGTTTTTCTTGATTAGATTTTTATTTGTAGCTGACCAGTTAGCTCGTGAGCCAGCAAGCTAACAGTAGCCAGCAGCTAAAACACAAAATATTTCACATATCAGTGTCACCTTTTGGATCGTTTCAACACCGGGCGGACGGGGTTTGTTGTAACGCCTAGCTAGCTACTAAACGAGGCTGAGAGACAGGTGTGGGTGGGGATTGTCGGGGAATCTCCGCGACGAAGCCAGGACGTTCGATGCCTGTTGTGCAGCAGCAGAACATCTCCCAGCTGCCCGAATTATCTCCCCTTCACTTTTCAGTAATCTTAACTTTTCGTTTTGGTGCTTAACTCACCTTTTGTCAGGTTAATTTAGCTAACCGTAAAGACAGCCGCCACGAGGGGGAGAAATTCGGCAGGGAGGAGATTTTCAGCACATACACCGGTACGCGCCGGGGAGATGTAGCTAACTCTATGGATGGCTGCTGTTGTGACTCGGTGCCTAGTCTGATATGGTCCGTTTCCGACGTTTAATTAAACTGCCGTTAGCGTCGTAAGCACCAGGCACTGGAGATAAGTTCTGGCCGGGGTTGCTGTAATAAAAGTAGCTGGCTGATAGCTGACTGGGGGCTAACGATAGCTAGCTAGCTATATGCCCGGGCTGTTGTCAGCTGTCATCCCCGACTGAGTCTCTCTGCGCCGGGGAGTGAGGCAGACAGACCCGGGTGTTCTAGCTGGCTAAATTAGCATTAGATTAATCGTCTATCTATACAGTTAACGTTGCTAGTGAAGTTATTCGTGGGTTAGCCCAGTCCTGTTAACTGTGGTCGAAACAGTCATACTAAAGCGTGTTGAATGATGTTGTAACCTCATAATGTTACCCACAAAGCATTAGCATCAATGTTAGCTATTTGTCGATATTGAACTTTCAAAATAAATAAGGTATCTGTTGTATTACTGTGATAAAAAGTGGGATGTAATTAATCACAAAATGATGCTTTATGGCCAAAAAAAAAGCAGTATTACGGTTACAAGTATTTTTTTTCTGTGACATTGCATGATTTACAATTACTCCTGAACGTATCATCTTGGTGCCAGTGTTCTGACGGAAGTAAGAGTAACTGGAGGGTGAAAGGTTATATGACGCCACTGACTGGCGACTAAAGGAAACGTGCTGTGTTTGAAAATAAAATAACAGATTTCTCTGGGTTTGACATTTGGTGGAAACATTTGGGATAGTGTAAGAACACAACTCATAAAAATATATAACATAGGTATGGTCATTTTTAGACATTTTAAAGCAGAAATGTTACATTTTGTACCTTTTTAAGCTTGATGTGTTTTGGAGAAATTGTGCGTCATTTAAGAGTAGTGGATTGAATCGCCAAGTGAATGTGGGCTTCGCATTGCCAAAGGCGATTTTTAGTTCGACAGGACTGTGATCAGAAATTATGATGTTATGGTATTTAGTAAAGGTTATGTCCAGAGTCAGTCTAGCGTCTGTGAGGAAATAGTCAATTCTTGTATAAGAAAAAAAAGAATAATCTCTGTCAGTTGGGTGTTGTAGTCTCCAGATATCCACGAGGTTCATGTTTCCAATTAGATTATTTAATGCGACGGAGGATCTAGAGGGGGAAACAGGGCGGGGAGAGAGTCTATCAGTGAAGCAATCCAAAATGGTGTTGTAATCTCCACCAGCGATTTAAGTGGGTAGTGGAAAGGTCTGGGATTAGATTAAAAACTCTCCTAAAGAAACCAGGGTGTTCAAAGTTTGGTGCATACAAGTTTAAGAAAGTAACATGTCGTGATAATATATGGCCTGTTACAATGAGATAACGTCCATTTGGGTCAGAGATGGTTGAGACATGTTCAAATGGGATGTTTCGACGAATTAATATGGCTACACCTCTGGCCTTGGATGAAAAGGTGGACTGATATATCTCTGATATCCAACTACATTTTAACCTCCATTGCTCCCCATGCTTTATGTGCGTTTCTTGCATAAAAATAATATCCCCAGATAAAGACCTTAAATGAGAGAAGACCTTGCCTCTTTTCAGATTGGACCTTAAACCTCTGACATTCCAGCTAATTAATGATAGGGTGTCACGTTGTGGTGAGAGATGAGAACCTCTAGTGGCCATAATTAAGGATAGCTAAGCAAAGCTGTTTTAATATATGAACAGTTACACTGGCGACGGTGCAGAATGGGAAGAGCAAAAGTAGGCTAGGTAAATACAAACAGACTAGACAACAATAAAAAAAAAACAACACTCAACAGGAAACCCTCCCCTCCCAATTTCCCACTTCCCCAAACGAAGTGGAGTGAAAATTCCCTCATGAACATTGAGTGACAGCTGGGCACTACATGCCAAAACATACTGACTGGATAGGCTAATAAAAATAGCATACCTTATCAAAGGTCCTATTGAACAGTCCCATCTACCCTCGTATCCATAACAATTGCTCTTAAGATTAATTTGAGCAGCACAGACTTCTTAACAAAAAGCCGGTAAGCCACAGGTTCCTCTCGAACGGCTGGCACCTGTGAGGTGGTCGGGCTCAGGTGCACTGGCGAGGTGCTGGCAGCGTAATAAATACGACCCTGTCTATATCGCCGGCCCGTCTGCCGGGTCCTGGAATGTTTTCTGTTCCGATCCAAACGTGAAGATCAGGCACGCAGGGAAGATGAGACCATGTTTAATCCCAGCATCTCTGAGCTTTTCTTGACTCCGTCAAAGGCACGGCGTTGCTCCATTATTTCAGGGGAGAAATCAGGATAGATGCTAATGCGGGTTCCATTGAACGACAGTGGAGTTTGTAGCCGGGCAAGTTTCAAGATTTTCTCTTTTTCCGGGAAATGGTGGATTTTGGCGATCATAGTGCGCGGACGTGCAGATGAGGGTTGCACTCCTATACGATGTGCCCGATCCACTTTGAGTCCGCTGGGGAAGTTGTTTATCCCAAGAAGCTGCGGCAGGAACTCCGCCATGAACTGCGTCGGGTTGCCTTTCTCTGCCTTTTCTGGTAAGCCTGATATTCTTTTGTAGTATTTTTAGCAGAGCTGCTCATGGTGAGATATTGTCCGTGCAAGTGTGGATTTTAAATGTAATTTGAGCGAGGGTAGCGGAGCCACTCGAAAAAGCGTCTACTCCATGCAGTACTCGACAGCGCCCCCCTATAAGACTCTACCTTAAACGGGTCACCAGTTATGAAAGGGGGCGTGGCTTAAGTATAAGGGGGCGGGCCAAACCATCACCAATGTAGAAGGAAGTCTCTGCTGAGTTCAATGATACCTCACACAAGACTCTACATCAATCGGGCCATTAGTAATAAAAGGGGGCGTGGCTTCAACATAGGGGGCGGGCCAAACCCTCACCAATCAAGAAGGAAGTCTCTGCTGATTTCAATGATACCTCACACAAGGGTATACCTTAAACGGTTCAAATGTTATGAAAGGGGGCGTGGCTTATCCATAGGGGGCGGGCCAAACCATCACCAATAAAGAAGGAACTCTCTGCTGAGTTCAATGACACCTCACACAAGACTCTACCTTAAACGGTTCAAATGTTATGAAAGGGGGCGTGGCCTGAGTAAATGGGCGTGACCATGTTATAGGGGGCGGCTCAGTATCACACGTAGACCACACATTCTGAGTTTCATGCAAATCGGATGATGTTTGTCATATAAGGCAGATTTCCTGTTGCCAGGGGGGGGGCGCTATGACCAAAAGTCAATTTTGGCCTGTAGGTGTCCTCAGGCCTGGACCCTTGTCCATTGTGAGAAATTTCGGGCAGATACGACAACATACACTCAAGTTACAACAACTTCTTTGTTCATCGCTAAACACTCAAAATGGCCGCCACGCCACGCCCACACCCACACCGTCTGACGAAAAGTTTTTCTTTTAATAACTTTTCATCGTTAAGGTGTTGGGATGGTACAGACCAAGTTTGAAGTCCATCGGATGAAATCTGTAGGAGGAGTTCGTTAAAGTACGACATGTGGAAACAATTTCGAACTTTGAAATCAAAATGGCGGACTTCCTGTTGGGTTTAGGGTATGGCTCTAATGAAGTTTTTTGTACGTCTTGACATGTTACATATGTGTACCAAGTTTCGTGAGTCTACGTTAAACGCACTGCAGGGGCTCAAATTTCTTAACTTTTTAGGGGGCGCTAGCGAGCCATTTTCGTGCGGCTATTCCCGAAACCCTTAAAATACGTACATTTTCACCAGACTTGATGCGACCGCCAAATTTGGTGAGTTTTTGAATATGTTAAGGCCCTCAAAAAGCCAATTCATTTGACGGGAAAAAGAATAATAGAAAGAAAGAAAGAAAGAAAGAAAGAAAGAAAGAAAGAATAATTCCTTCAGTTTCAATAGGGCCTTCGCCCGTCGGCGCTCGGGCCCTAAATATACTCGAATTACGCCAAAAATGAAGCTAACTATCCGTGATTTGTAGCTACACATAGCTAGGATTGAAGGGACAGTCGCAGCTAACGAAACCCCTAATCTTCACAAATATTCATTAACTTGAAATCGGACACCGTTGTTAGCTTTATAAGACCTTTAGGTAGATGTTGTATAAGTGGCGTGACGAAATTCAGAACTGTAAAGCAGCGGCGTTTGGTAGTCCATTAGCCCAAAAAACGGTGACTTTGCGCTTTTGGCGCTAGTGTGCCGCGTATGGAGTAAGACGTCTCTGCGAGAGCTCCTCTCCATTCAGTTTATATCTGTTTAAATTTGCCCTCTTCAACAAAGTCTGCTCGAAAATAACATCCCAGTTTTGTTTCTATATCCCCGCATGATCATTTAAGACCAAGAAATGTCGACTACCACTAACTCCAAAGCCAAAGAAAAGAAAGACAAGCCGCTGAGGCCGAGGCTAGCTAGCAGCAGTGTGGTAATGGCTAGCGAGGACGTCCCCGGCGAGCAGCACGCCTCTTCTATGGAGGACTTGAAAAACATGCAGGATACGATTCTGAAGACCATCATCACCCGGTTCGACCTACTAGATGAGAAGTTCGCCTCTCTCCAGTCGTCACACAACAGCCTGGTGACCCGAATGGATGAAATAAATGAGACGGTCTCAGACCACGACGCTCGTCTGCAGTCTGTGGAGACCGCTATCAACAAATTACAGAAGGAGAACGCTTTCCTCCAAGCCAAGACGAATGACTTAGAGGGCCGCTTCAGGCGCAACAATGTCAAGTTTGTGGGGATCCCCGAAGGAGAGGATAAGGGAAACCGGACTGAATTTGTAAGTGCTCTCATTCCTAAACTGTTAGGCGAGACTCACTTCCCAAAGCCGGTAATTGTTGACCGTGCTCATCGCTCTCTACAGCCCAAGCCAGTAGAAGGAGCCTCCAGTCCTTCTGCCAGACCCTGCACGATCATTGCCCGGATCCACCACTATCAGGAGAAAGAGATGATAATACAGCTCGCTCGGCAACAGTCTCTCAAGTACGGCGCACACAAGGTCTTCGTATTTCCAGACTATACTGCCGAGGTGATGGAGCAGCGATGGGGATTCTGTGAGGCTATGGCAGCCCTGCGTGAGCTGAAAATCAAGCACAGCCTGCGTTTCCCGGCTAAGCTCCACTCCAACACAACGGGCTTCAGAAGATATTCCCCTCTCCCAAGGAGGCGATGATGTTCGTCGGCAACTTGCAGCAGGATATTGGAGATGGTTAGACACAGTCTGACCCGACTGTGACAGTCATGTTATGTTCACGGACTTTTGCACAGAGCATAAGGACCATTTTCACAATCATTGACGGTAACATTTTAATTTTATATGTCTACCTTTGGCAGTTTGGAACGGTAGAGGGGCACCCGGCTTGTTTAGTTGGAAATGTTCGGTTGGTTAGAGTTGTGTTTACAAGCCATGCGCCCGGTGGCCCTCAGTCAGTATATGAGGAGGGAAAAGATGCTTCATTTGGGGAAGTTTCTGTGGGGAAGGAGGTGGGGTTTATTCGTGTTGTTTTATGTTGTCCAGAGCTGCCAGAATAACTGCTTTTGATATTTCTTTTTGGGTGTCTTAGACTGCTTTTCTTTTTCCTTTTGTGTAGCCTACATGTTGAGGCCTAACGGTGAGTATCAGGCAGACATGAGTACCATTTCACTGGTCTCATGGAATGTGCGCGGTCTTGGGCATATAGTTAAACGGGGTAAGGTCTTTGCGCATTTAAGGTCACTTAAAGCAGACATAGTGTTTCTCCAAGAACCCCATATAAAAGCTACAGAGCAGAGGTGACTGAGAGCTGATTGGGATTCTCAAGTTTATCAGTCACCGTTTACTTCCAAAGCTAGGGGTGTCGCCATTCTCTTTCGTAAGAGTATTTCATTCCAACTTACTTCAGCAACCACGGATCCAAATGGCAGGTATATTATGATTACTGGAAGCATTAATTCGTTCCCTGTCACCTTTCTGAATATATATATATGGCCCAAATACAGACGACCCAAATTATTTTCGCAAAGTATTTGACCTAGTTCCAGACCTCAGCACTACTAATTTAATTATGGGTGGTGATTTTAATTGCTACCTTGATCCATATCTTGACAGACTTTCCTCCCGTGCTCCAATCACCATAGCGTCTGTCCAAACATTGAATAATCTACTTAAAGGTACAATATGTAACATTTCTGCTTTAAAATGTCTAAAAATGACCATACCTATGTTATATATTTTTATGAGTTGTGTTCTTACACTATCCCAAATGTTTCCACCAAATGTCAAACCCAGAGAAATCTGTTATTTTATTTTCAGACACGGCACGTTTCCTTTAGTCGCCCGTCAGTGGCGTCATATAACCTTTCACCCTCCAGTTACTCTAACGTCCGTCAGAACACTGGTACCAATATGATACGTTCAGGAGTAATTGTAAATCATGCAATGTCACAGAAAAAAAATACTTGTAACCGTAATACTGCTTTTTTTTGGCCATAAAGCATCATTTTGGGATTAATTACATCCCACTTTTTATCACAGTAATACAACAGATACCTTATTTATTTTGAAAGTTCAATATCGACAAGTAGCTAACATTGATGCTAATGCTTTGTGGGTAACATTATGAGGTTACAACATCATTCAACACGCTTAAGTATGACTGTTTCGACCACAGTTAACAGGACTGGGCCAACCCACGAATAACTTCACTAGCAACGTTAACTATATAGATAGACGATTAATCTAATGCTAATTTAGCCAGCTAGAACACCCCGGTCTGTCTGACTCACTCCCCCGGCGCAGAGAGACTCAGTCGGGGATGACAGCTGACAACAGCCCCGGGACATATAGCTAGCTAGCTATCGTTAGCCCCCAGTCAGCTATCAGCCAGCTACTTTTATTACAGCAACCCCGGGCAGAACTTATCTCCAGTGCCTGGTGCTTACGACGCTAACGGCAGTTTAATTAAACGTCGGAAACGGAACATATCAGACCAGGCACCGAGTCACAACAGCGGCCATCCATAGAGTTAGCTACATCTCCGCAGCGCTACCGGTGTATGTGCTGAAAATCTCCTCCCTGCCGAATTTCTCCCCTCTTCGCGTTAAGCTGTCTTTACGGTTAGCTAAATTAACCCGACAAAAGGTGAGTTAAGCACCAAAACGAAAAGTTAAGATTACTGAAAAGTGAAGGGGAGATAATTCCGGGCAGCTGGGAGATGTTCTGCTGCTGCACAACCGGCATCGAACGTCCTGGCTCGCTGTCGTGGAGATTCCCCCGACAATCCCCACCCACACCTGTCTCTCAGCCTCGTTTAGTAGCTAGCTAGCGTTACAACAAACCCCGTCCGCCCCGGTGTTGAAACGATCCAAAAGGTGACACTGATATGTGAAATATTTTGTGTTTTAGCTGCTGGCTACTGTTAGCTTGCTGGCTCAGCGAGCTAACTGGTCAGCTACAAATAAAAATCTAATCAAGGAAAAACGTAATTATGTTGGGAAACTGCAGCTATTTTATTAGAATGAATAAACGTAACGTGAATAAACTTGAACGGGTAAACTCGTCCGTGAACTGATGCATTCTAACTGGCAGCGAAGGTGTTTAACACTTAAAACTCCCATAATTCCACGCAACTTCCCAACGTCATCAAAAGTCCAGTTTTACCGTCCATTGTTTTGGTTGAGAGACCCCTAGTGGCAGAAAGTTACATATTGTACGTTTAAATCCAGAAACATGTTTGATATATGGAGGTTGCAACATCCAACAGATAAGGACTATTCCTACTTTTCCCATGTCCATAAATCGTACACAAGGATTGACTATTTTTTAGTGGATGCAAAATTAATATCCAACATCGTACAGACTAAATATCATAATAGATATCAGATCACAGCCCAGTATCTTTAAAACTGAAGCTTGCCCTGCCAAAACAAACTTATTGCTGGCGCTTTAATCCATGGTTGCTGACCGAACAAGTATTTATGGACTACATGGCTACACGCTTGGGGGAGTTCCTTGAGACCAACGACACAGGTGATGTGTCAGACTCGACGCTCTGGGAAACCCTCAATGTTGTCATGAGAGGCCATATAATTTCATTTGAAGCTTAAAAAAAAAAAGAGAACAGCGGCGTCGTCTGGTCGAAATTGAAAATGCACTTCCAACTCTCGAACAGTCCTATAGGGACTCCCTGTCACAGGAAGATTACAACAAGATTTTGAAGTTAAAATATGAATATAATCACATTCTCAGTGAAACCATTGGCAAACTCCTACTTAAAATTAAACAAAAACACTTCGAGTTAAGTGATAAACCAAAGAGGCTGCTGGCCAGACAGTTGAAGGGTGCTCAGGCGGGCCGTGCAATTTACAAAATAAAATCCAAAACAGGAGAGTTGCTGGTCAACCCTAGGGAAATAAACACTCGCTTCAAGGATTTTTATTCAGAATTATATACTGCAAGTCTAGAGCAACTAGTACAGATCTCACTAATTTTTTTGACTCCCTCTGCCTGCCAACATTAGATGAGCCATCTAGGTCGGAACTTGATTCAGACTTCACGGAAGATGAGTTAGTTGAGGCAGTTAAATAATTTCCCTCTGGTAAAGCAGCTGGCCCAGACGGGTTTGGCTGCGAGTTTTATAAGGCATTTCACAAAACACTCGCCCCACTCTTGCTTAGGATGATCAAAGACTCCACTGTGAACAAAATATTTCCGGGGTCGCTGTATGAAGCGAATATATGCCTTTTGTCAAAAAAAAAGGCAAGGAAGACACAGAGCCTGGAGGTTACAGGCCCATTGCTCTCCTCAACTTTGACCAGAAGTCCGTCACGAAGGTGCTAGCCAACCGGTTAGGAAGGCACATCTCTTCAATTATACATCCTGACCAAACAGGGTTTATGCCAGGTAGATTCTCATTTTGTAATGTGCGGCGGCTTCTGAATAATATATATGCCAACCAATCGGGCGACTCCAGAGCAGCGGTCTTGGCCCTCGACGCGGCCAAGGCATTTGATCAAATAGTGGCCTTTTATGTTCGAAGCTCTTAGGAGATTTGGAATTGGGGACTCCTTCATCACTTGGGTCAAGATGCTATACCTCTGCCCAAAATCCTCCATCCTCGCCAATAGTGATAAATCTGGGCCTTTTGGGTTGCACCGCGGAGTCAGGCAGGGTGACCCGCTGTCGCCCCTGCTCTTTGATGTGGCCCTGGAGCCCCTTGCGGTGGGGATCAGGAGTCATCCTGGGAACAAGGGCATTAAGATAGGTGAGATGGAAAGTCGGGTGGGTCTTTACGCGGATGATACTCTATTATATCTCTCGGACCCAGAGGCATCTGTTCCCCCTTTGCTTGACTTCATTAACTCATTTGGTGAACTCTCTGGCTATACAATCAACTGGGGAAAGAGTGAGTTCATGCCCCTATCAGACAGTTTAGACCCACGTTTTCTTGACACGCTGCCATTTACACTAGTGAAAGATCATTTCACGTATCTAGGGCTTAAAATACCCCGTGACCCTAAGCAATTATTTAAACTTAACTATGCTATGATCTTGAAGCTAAAACGCAACATAGAGAAATGGAGAACTCTGCCACTGTCCATGGTGGGGCGCATCAATGCAGTCAAGATGGTGGCTCTGCCTAGGTTTTTGTACTTATTTCAGAATCTGCCAATCTTTCTCACCTCAGCATTTTTTAAGAAATTGTCTTTCCTTTTATTTGGGGGTACAAGGCGCATCGCATATCAAAAGCACACCTGCAAAAGCCTACAGAGGAGGGGGGGTTTGGTCTCCCCGTTTTCAGGAATTACTACTGGGCGGCTAATGCTAGGGCCTTGATGTACTCGCGGCAGGGTCAGCCCGGTGGGGCTCCTAACAGCTCTCCCCTGTGGGTAAACATTGAAGCCGCAGCGGTACAGGGCTCTTCTCTTGGCACCTTACTTTTTTCTAAGACAGAGGGCCTAATTTACTAACACTAGCGCAGTTTGCGCTGCGTCTGTTTATGCGAGTTCGGTAATAGCGCCCAATTATGCTTCCACATTTTGCGTAGTATTTATCAACCCTGACACCCATCAGGCAATCAGCATCTTTCTCCGCCCACTATACCGTAAATTGCGCTGTAGCAGAGCGGTACTTGTGCTATGATATGGTGTGCAGACTGCGATATTCCCACTGCTGATCATGTGTCCCACAATTATTGGCACCCCTGATGTTAATACTTTGTACAACCCCCTTTTGCCAACAAGACAGCACTTAATCTCCTTCTATAACATTTCACAAGATTGGAGAACACAGAGAGAGGGATCTTTGACGATTCTTCTTTGCACAATCTTTCTAGATCATCCAGAGTCCTGGGTCCTCTCTCATGCACTCTCCCCTTTAGCTCACCCCACAGGTTTTCGATTGGGTTGAGGTCTGGGGACTGAGATGCCATGGAGGGGACTGAGTTTTGTGACTGCTGAACCATTTTTGTGTAGATTTTGCCACGTTTAGGATCATTATCCTGCTGAAAGACCCAGTGACGACCCATCTTCAGCTTTCTGGCAGAGGCCATCAGGTTTTTATTTAAAATGTCCTGGTAGTTCAAAGCATTCATGATGCCATGCACCCTAACAAGGTTCCCAGGGCCTTTGGAAGAGAAACAACCCCAAAGCATCACAGATCCTCCACCATACTTCACGGTGGTGAAGGTGCTTTTCGGCATACTCATCTTTTGTTTTACGCCAGACCCACTTAGAGTGTTTGTTGCCAAAAAGCTCAATCTTAGTCTCATCTGACCAAAGCACACAATCCCAGTTGAAGTCCCAGTGCGGGGCTTAGACAAACTCCAGGCGTTTACGTTTGTGGAGTGTTAGTGAGAAAAGGCTTTTTCCTTGCATGCCTCCAAAACAGCTTGTTGGCATGTAGAGGGGTCTGATGTTTTTTTTGAGACTTCGTGACCCCAAGATGCCACTCTTTGACAGTGAGCTTAGGACTTTTTTAACCTTTCTTACCATCCTCCTCACTGTGCCGTTGTGGCAAGATAAACTTGGGACCTCTTCCAGCCTTGTTTGTCACTGTTCCAGTTGTTTTAAACTTCTTAATGATTCCTCTGACTGTAGATGACGGGTACGAAGGCGGAAGTGGCTATTTTCTTGTAGCCATTGCCTGACTTAATGAATCGACACACATCTGCCTTACTTGAATTGTGTGTTCTCTTGTCTTGCCATGTTGACAAATGGGTAAGAGAATTAGGACTCTGTGTCACGTCATATTCATACCCCAGGGAAACAGGAAGTCATGAATTACTATTTAAAAGTTCCTAGATACCCTGACCAACTTTAACAACTACAGAAAAATATATTTAAAAAAAAAATATATTAAATTTTTCAGTGGAATTGTTAGGGGTGCCAATAATTGTGGGACACATGATTTCAAGTTTTCTTTTTCTAAATGCGATTTTTTTTTTTTTTTTACCACCAAAGTAATATACTTAAATAAAAGGTTGGATTTTTCTCTTTTTTTGCATTTGAGTTCTATGTTGTTTAAAAAAAAAAGGAGAATTTTTAGAAGTCCATGACCCCATCTTAAACAGGGGTGCCAATAATTGTGGAGGGCACTGTATATGTAGACAAACATTTTGCTTAATTTGGTCAGCTGACAACAAAATTGAATTTACCAAATTTTCATCACTTTCGATATCTTCAAATCAGGCACTATGTTAAAGGCGTATTTCCAAACTTTGACACCATGCCAACAAGTTGCCCATTCTGATCTCCTTGATCTCATGCTGCTTCCTCCTGACTCCAGGCACCTAATATCTCGCTTTGTGTCCTTGTTCTCCACCTCCACATCCACTCACCATCTCAGAGAAGCCTGGTCTAATGAGCTGGAGCTTGAGGTGTCTGACGATACCTGGAATGAAGCTTTGACCAAAATTCACACATGCTCTATCAATGTTAGATATAAATTGATTCAATACAAAGTCGTTCATCGATTGCATTACTGTAAGCTAAAGCTGCATAAAATATATCCATCACTCTCTCCCTGCGTGACCGATGTGAAGGTGCAGAGGGTTCGTTATCACATCTTTTTTGGTTATGTCCTCAACTGCATAAGTTTTGGTGTGATGTATTTCAGTGGCTTAGTCTGGTCTATAACTTGGACATTGTCCCTGACCCACTGCTGGCGCTCTTTGGGTGCTCGGAGAATGCTCTCAGGTACTTGCCTGAGATACAACAAGCACTAATGCTTGGCATGGTTGCTGCAAAGAAAATGATTCTCCTGGACTGGAAGTCCCCCACCTCCACTTGCTTTCGAAAATGGCTCAACGAAATGACTGAGATTATCCAGATGGAAAGGATACGCTTCCACAACTCTAAAACACAAAACTGCTTTCTGAGCATTTGGGGACCATTCATTGACTATCTTAAAGACATGTAATCCTTTTCTGTAGAGATGTGCTCTTGACTGTATAGCACCTTGTATTTTTGTAACACCTGGCCATGTAGGTAATGGCAATATTACATTCATTCAAGACACGCTTTTAATTTATCTGGCAGCTCTGTTTTTTTTGTTATTTTGTTGTTTTTTCTTTTCTGTCGCTGTGCTTTGTTTACATAAAACTTGAAAAATTTGAAAATAAAATATATTAAAAAAAAATCTCAGAAGTGAATTTAATAACGGAATAGCCCGACAAACAATGTATAACTTTGCAGTGAGACCTGCTGTCGAGTCGCCAATGTGTTTTTATGTAGTTTGCTCAAACCAATCGCAGCTCATTCTAAATATTTATGAGCATACCATATTTGGAAGAAAAGCTCTTGTTCCAAATAGAGCCATATTCACAGGGTAGTTAAGGGCCTAATAAAATAGCATTTGGGCAATTTTCAGCCCAACCAATGTTACATACCTATTAGGAGACCTTAAGGAACAGTGTAAAATACCCTATATAATCATTCTATCACCCCTTTAACCCTCTCCTTGATTTCATGTTGTTTATGGAGAACCAGGAAATGTGTAAGGGGAAATGCAATGCTACCAAGCCACAGCCAAGGGACGGGATTCGCTGCAAAGTGTAAGTACATTTTTCGAGAGGTGCAAGTCAGGCTACGGCATAGGGTCTGTGTCTCCAAGTACTTTCGTATGTAGCCACGGCGTTGTTTTGACGCAGAAGCATCAATCATGTTTTAGAGGCAAAGGCTTTCCCTTCCATCTCTCTCCCCTCCTGATTAATTATGTCTTCTCAGGACCTTGAGCACTGAGCTGATCATGAATTTTTTTGGTCTAGACTCACGTGTTGGGCGCACACACACCTCTGCTCTCATGCATCTCATGTTACTGCCTCCGAGACCGTCGCTGAGAATGGATTGCCAGGGTGCCAGCACTAAACAAAACTGTTGAAATATTTAAACATCAAATCATTACTATGTTTGCCATGGAATTACACATGCTCATATTATATTCTCCTCATTATAAGCGTACATGTGTCTGCATGAACATTAATAGACTGCAATATGTGTATTAATGTTTAAGCAAGTGTGTGCGTGCACTTGTGTGTGTTCACAGCTGCTGTTTATTGGACATTGCCCTGGAACACTCTCATCCCCTCCCTGCAGCTTGGATCAATACATAAACTGTTAAATTGAAAGCATTATGTTAATCATATCACAGTCAAATGGCATAGCTGACTGCTTTAAGGCCACTCCTGCACATGCTGTTACATAACAAGCCATTATATAACAAGCAGTCCTTGTAGAAAGCAGGTAAAATACACCTCTGGGATTTAAAATTTGATACTGATATACATTTTCTGAGGAGTATTTGCAGGACAATTTTAAACAACCTATAGAGTAAAAAGTTTCTCTCTGTTAAATCTTACTTTAAATACAGTTAGGTTAGTCTACGACTATGGATCCCAGATTTGAGCACAGGGCTGCTTTTTGACTAGATTTAGGGTTTGCAGGGTAAAAGTATTCTGATACAATTGCTAATTACCTTCTTTTTTTTTTTTTAAAATGTCCTTAACCTAGTAATCAAAATTTTTACTAAATATATCGGCAAACTGATCCGGTCTTTTTTTTTGTAACTTAAAATACTGAATACTGGTCAACATAACTCTTACAGACCGTTCCTAATACGTGAAATAGTAGTTTTTTCACGGCCACATGCACACATGGCTGAACCAGCAATCAAAACAAAGAACATTGTACACACACACACACACACACAGGGATTGTCATTCTCTGCTCAGGACGCTATTACTCCACTGTATCTTTACATAAAAAATATTGGTTTGATGCTATATCAATGTACTGAATATCAAATACAGAACGTCAGAACCTTTTTTTGTATCCTTACAATGTAACTCCTTTCTATGTATTCCGTTACTCCCCAAACCTGACAATATAGCATTTACATAAATTTTGCAATAAAGGAACACGCCGACTTATTGGGAATTTAGCTTATTCACCGTAACCCCCAGAGTAAGACAAGTCGATGCATAACCTTCTCATCTCCGTGCGTGCTGTAAAGCTGTCTGACAGCTCCAGCGGCATCAGCCCATAACAGAACAGGCAGGTGAATGGTTCCAGTAATCCTACTGCTCTGAATAAGTGACAAAATAATGCCAACATGTTCATATTTACAGGTTGTGATTATAGCGTGTACAAAAACAATGTAACATGAGATACACGGTCTTTTAACCGTAAACAAACCGGGAACTATATTCTCAGGCGGAAGAATATAGTACTTGGGCGGAGTGATATGCTCGCAGCAAGCCTGTCTGAGAATATAGTTCCCGGTTTGTTTACGGTTAGAAGATGGCTGTGTCTCATGTTACGTTGTTTTTTGTACACGCTGTGACTCTACAAATCACAACATGTAAATAGGAACATGTTGGCGTTATTTTGTGCTGGGCTAAGCTAATACTGGAGCCGTCAGACAGTGTTACAGCACGCACGGAGATGAGAAGGGTATGTATCGGCTTGTCTTACTCTGGGGGTTACGGTGAATAAGCTAAATTCCCAATAAGTCGGCGTGTTCCTTTTAATGTGATGGAGTACAATGATTTTTCAGGGATTTTTTTTTTTCTTTCAGTTATTTAAATTAAAATACGCCACACAATGCTTCATTCATTGTACGTTTTGGGCTTTCTTGCCTTCATCAGGGTTGTATCTGAGGACATTTCCAGTTTTCTTAAATACAATACAACTTCATCATAATTCCTGTTAAGAAAATTGTTAATTTACTGGATTAACCAAAAATCATATAGTTTTTGGCTCTATAAAATGGTTTATCAAATGACTTTCTATGAATCATACAATAGTGTGAACATATCACAATATAAAATGACATAAACCATAATATAGAAGATCAATTGTTTTCCATGGGTTACACTGTAGTAGTCAGATCATGCTCAGTTGTTATGAAAAAGTCCAATGTCTGCCAAAAAAACACTAACAACCACAATATAACACCATCCCCGCAATCTCGCACCACACCACCAGGCAAGATGGTTTCATGCTGTTTACATGAAATCCTTGCCCTACCACCAGCATGTGAACACAGAAACAGAGATTAATCAGACCAGACAATGTTTTCTCGCCTCTTCGATCATCTGGTTTTGGTGAGCACATGTCCACTGTAGCCTCATTGTCTTGGCCTCAATCCACCTTACTCTGCTGTTGTTGCGAGGTTCATCAAGTTGTGTTTTCAGATTCAAGTCTTTCTGTTGTTTTTACTGTTGCACTGAGCTGTTATTTGATCATCAGCCTTGAGCTTAATAGGAATGCTGAATGGATCACAGAAGTACTTAATAGCATTGCTGGTTTGATTGGGCATCTTGGTAAACCTTAATAAAACGAAATGCCGAAATTATTTTTTTTATAAATTGGGCTTAATGTTGCTTAATTACTTTTTTTTTTTTTTTTAAGATGCATAAATCATAGTATGTTCTGATTGTTTTACTTTCTGTTATCATAGCATTGTGTAATCACGAATTATCCTTGGCAATAGTTTTATTTCATTTTGTCACGTTTTAGGTGATTAAGCCACATTAATCTCATTGGTTGATTGGATTTTTAATAGAAGGTTTTGTTTCATATATTGTGCAATAGTGTGTTTCTAACCAAAGCATACCCTCATGATCGATGGCGCTTGGTTATGATTTTATCATCTTCCAACTTGATTTTGCCCCCTTTTTTCTTTTTTTTTTTTGCTTTTTTTGTAATTAGATTTTCAAACTTCCTAATTTTCTAATGACAATCTTTTTATGTAAAGCCTTTTAGAATGAGCTTGAACCGGTCTGATCATTTCAAACTGATCTCTTGTTTATGTCTGAATATTGTGTCTCTACAAACTTTTGGACCCTGTGTGCAAGACCCCCATGAGGGCACTGTCCCTGAACATGAAACCACCTCATCAGACACCAACAATCAGATTACATTCATAGTTGCTTAAATTTACACTCCTGGGGCCATCTTAAGTAGGGAATTGGTTGTAGAGAAGCAGCTGAACCTGATGACCTTGTATGTGTGATTTAATATTTTGAGTTGCTGCTATTTGATTTGCTGATTGGAGGAGCTTTACCTGCTGACAAATATCTGTTTTTATTATTCTTAACATTCTTTTATAAGTCCCAGTAAAGCTTTTGTTAAAACCTTTTTGTGTTTCTCTGTCTCGGTCACTTGCCCATGTACTGCGGCTTCTTACCTTTCCCTTCTCATCTCTTCAGGAGATCCAGCAGCAGTCAGTTAAGGAGCCCTATGGACTCAATCTGTCTGAGTTTCCTGCTGAGAAAGACCTGCACATTTATGAAAGGTAATAAACACAAGGCCAACACACACATGCACTGTTTGATATTACAATTAATGCAGACATTTAAAAATGGTTGGCCACAGTGTATAGGGCTCTAACAATATTTTAAGTTACTATTTTACTACTTAAGATAATGTAGTAGTCATTGAGTTGTAGGCAAGCGAGGCATGTTGTGCTTTTACTAGGGATGAGAAACTCACACACTTAGTGATCACTTTATTAGGTAAACTTCTAACTTTAATGCAGTCCAATGCATAAGCTCAGCCATAAATTCTAACTTCACAGATATAATGTTAAATGTTTAATTGACACTGACAGAGAGGTATTAAGTTAATATATGTATTTACTATGGCTGTCAGCATTAACAGGCTACTATTTTGACCCTTTGCCGCACTTTGCCATACTTCCTCGTAACACATCCTGCTGCTGCAGGCTGCAGGCATGATGGAGAAAGACAGCAGCAACGCAATTCTGAGTGGCGCTTTTTATTTTCCAAAACTCCCAGATGGGTCGAAAGCTATGCACATTGTGTAAAGCTGAATTAAAATATCACATCAAGCTTGAGCTACCACCTACGAGCTAAGCATAGTACAGTTAACGTGACTCAGGTTGATGCTAGCAGGCTCAGGCAAAGCACTATTTTGGAGAGTGCTAGTTGCCGACCTGTGGATGAAACCAAATCCAAAACAATTACTACAGCTCTTGCGAAATGGGTGGCAACTAACTGCAGACCTGTCAGCAATAGTAGAAGACTCGGGTCTTAAAGACTACAGTTGCCATGTTCTGACCCGTCTTATACATTGCCATCGAGGGGGACAGTAGTTTCACACACACATACACAGCCTGTACGACACGGAGAAAGCAGACAAACTGGAACTGCTGCAAAGTGATGCAAGGTGATCACTGGATGTCAGTAAGTAATTAAAATGATTGACTCTAGATTC
This sequence comes from Perca fluviatilis, assembly GCF_010015445.1. Taxonomy (NCBI): domain Eukaryota; kingdom Metazoa; phylum Chordata; class Actinopteri; order Perciformes; family Percidae; genus Perca; species Perca fluviatilis. Next base: position 19,815,281 of record NC_053129.1, read on the forward strand.
AAATGTGTGACTAGATTCACACAATTTTCTTTTGTTTACAGTAAATAATAAACAAATACAAATCTTAAAATCAAGTTCACTAACTAAAGTCACTTTCTTTGCATTCATTTGATTCCCAATCAAGATACACTGGTAAGAATTGCTTTCCATTGTTAATATGTACTTAAAAACAGTTCTGAAATGCAAAATAATAGAATTTTAATCATGTAATAAACATGCGATTAATCATGATTAACTATAGAAATTCATCAATTAATTGCGATTAAAAAAATTAATCGTTTGACATTTACACGTTTATTAGTGAGGTTGTAGCTTGCAGGGGTGTTGACCTAGACTGCATAATATTGAGAGGTGTTTCTAATGGTTTGCTGATTGGCTGTTGTAAGCCAGAGAAAATGACACACAACCAAACAAACACTGGGTACTCGTCATGTCATATCAACCAACTCAAGCTGCCTTCTGTGTGTTTTAGTTTTGTTTGTCTTCAGCACTCAGTATACTGTATGTCTAGCATGTTTTTTGGTGCCACATTGAATCAATCAGCAGCCTTGTTTACTGACTGCCTCTGCCCATTTAATTGGTCTTGAGAAGAATGCTTTCTATTGATTGTTATGGACAATACACCCATTCTCCAAGACAGATCGGGAGGAACAAGCAGTCCGTGTCAGCAGCCCCCTCAGGGTGATATCGGTCATTTTGCAAAAGGAACATTGTCAACTCTGCCCTGCTGTGTGCATTACATTTCTGACCTCACTGCTTTTTGTCCCCCTCTCCCTTCCTTCACCCCCCAAGTTTAATTTCCTGTCTGTCCTTTCTATTTCATTTAGTCCTTTCTCCCTGTTTGCTCCCAACCATGATGAGCTACAGTGAATAGCTGCCATCAGAATGAACACAACTATCTGTTCTTTAGATGCGAACTGCACGTTTGATACGGTGTGATGCATTTAATGGAGTGTTAATAGCTTGCTGCTGCTGTGCTAAACCCACTGAGGATAACTGGCCCAGTGTATTGTTTCAGTAGTCAGTGTATGGTCTTGTCTTTGAAGCAATATTAACCATTTGTAGATTAACCAGTACACTTTATATTTTAGCAAATACAATCTTTGAGTTCATGAGCGTGCCATATCATAAAAACGACCATTCATTTGAAATTGCACTACATGAACCAAATATGAATAACATGTCAGAGAACACCAGACATGTTGCATTTTCAATATGGAGTAAAAATCAATGTTGCTCAGAAAGTGTCCTTGCTCTCTATAATATGTCATTCTGTTCAGATGAACTGAAAGCGACTGGTTGAGGAATTATCTCTGCATGTGGAGAGATGTAAGAGATCAGTAATGAAAGAAGGGCAAACAGATACTTAAACTAACATCCCCACATTAAAAAAAAATGATACAGCGGGGAAAATAAGTATTGAACGCGTCAACATTTTTCCCAGTAAATATATTTCCGATATTAAACAGGTTATTGGAATAAAATAAAATTTTCACCAGATGTGCACCATGACAAAAGTTATGTGTAATAAAGTGGAATGATAATGGGAATAAATATTGAACACATGAAGAAAAAGGGGTGTAAAAAGGCATGGGAAGCCAATTAACCAGCTGAAATCTGTCAGTATTTAGGAAGCAATCCTGCCCCCTATTAGTGCAAATTAATATCAGCTGGATTAGTCCTAATTGATGGCCTATAAAAAGGTTTATCATTACCAAGGTGTCACTCAAGAAGAATTTCATGATGGGTAAAAGCAAAGAGCTGTCCCAAGACCTTTGCAAGCTTATTGCAGAAAAACATACGGATGGCATTGGTTACAGATGACTATCTAAACTTCTGAAAGTTCCAGTGAGCACTGTTGGGGCCATTATCCGGAAGTGGAAAGAACATCATTTCACCATTAACCGACCACGACCAGGTGCTCCTCGCAAGATTTCTGACAGAGGAGTTCATAGAATACTTAGAAGAGTTGTCAAAGAACCAAGGACCACTCGCGGAGATCTTCAGAAAGACCTGGAAGAAGCAGGTACAGTTGTTTCAAAGAAAGTAATTAGTAATGCACTCAACCGCCCTGGCCTCTATGCACGCACACCACGCAAGTCACCACTGCTCAAGAAAAGGCATGTGGAAGCTCGCTTAAAGTTTGCTGCATAACATCTGGACAAGCCAGTGACATACTGGGAGAATATAATCTGGTCAGATGAGACCAAAATTGAACTCTTTGGCTGTCATAGCATACACCATGTTTGGAGGAGAAATGGCACTGCACATCACCCTAAAAACACCATACCAATAGTGAAGTTTGGAGGTGGGAGCATCATGTTGTGGGGCTGTTTTTAAGCATCTGGCACTTGCAGACTTCATATAATTGAAGGAAGGATGAATGGAGAAATGTACCGTGACATTCTTGATAACAATCTGCTGCCATCCACCAGGATGCTGAAGATGTAACGAAGGTGGACATTTCAGCAAGATAATGATCCCAAACACACAGCCAAGGAAACTCTCAATTGGTTTCAGAGAAAGAAAATCAAGGTGTTAGAATGGCCCTGTCAATCACCCGACTTGAATCCAATTGAAAACCTTTGGAAAGAACTGAAGATCAGAGTTCAGAGAAGATGCCCCCGGAACCTTCAAGATTTGAAGACAGTTTGTGTGGAAGAATGGGCAAAAATCACAGCTGAGCAATGTTCATACAGAAGCTTTTCTACTAAGTATTAAATAAATTTCAGCAAGTGTGTTCAATACTTTTTCCCTGTGTCATTTCACTTTATTACACACAACTTAATTTATGGACTTATTTGTTTGATATCTTTATGTGTGGATTAGTTGGGTTGTTACTGATATCTGGTGAAAATGTCATTCCGATGGCCCTGTCAGAAATATCTTTACTGAGAAAAATGTTGACGCGTTCAATACTTATTTTCTCTGCTGTATATAGCCTATATGGGATTTAAATATAGTATTGATCATGGCTTTTAGAATGAATGAGATTCACCAGACCTTTTGTTAAAGAAAACATTTTGTGGCGTGATTGAAGCAGGGGAGTTACATTTAAAAAATGTTGTTCATATCCTCCTATTGTAGTGGCACATAATGAGAATAAAACTCTATTCATTATCTAGGCTGAAAGTTGGAATGGCTCTAAAGATGTTAGCTGCAGCCAAAGCTCTGCTAATCAGTGCATTAATATTAAATAACCATAAACGAGAATCAGAGGGGACTCTAAACTGTTTTATATTATTGTGTCTTTGCAAGAGAAAAATATCCTAAGGGGAATTTTTAAGATTTGATGACATTTGAGATCCCAACAGACATGTTAAGATCATCTCTGAGTATTTGTATTGGAAAATACAACCTAAAATGAAAGGGTCCTTTAGAGATTAATTACACTGTGACCCAATTACCTTTTTTAATTGCTCTGCTCATCATGAAGATGGAAGGTGCATTAGGCAGAGACAAACATATGTTAAGTATATGCACATACTGTAGACTTTTGGCGTATTTTGCAGGAATATTGGTCTTTTTCATTTTGCGGTTGTTTTTGTCTGCAGGTTTGTACATCTGGGCGAGAGCCAGCACAGGGTGGAAAGAACCGAACACATAAACCTGGCAAACATCATCTGCTTGTGAGTAAAACATGTGACAAGTGAACCCAAACGCACACACAGACAAAAGGAAAAACCCATATGTACCCAAACTCCATAATCCTCACTCACGTGTGATGTTCAGCATTACATTGCAATATGGGTTTGTAGTTATAATCCCACCCTTTGAAATACCAAGTCAATTTTATTTATAGGACAGACCGATGTGCAATAGATTGTTGTTGTGTGTACAGAATAGATAATTTTAAATTACAATACAGACAATCCAAATGACAAAATCATACAGAATGTGAACATGAATGAAAAAGATGGATCCAGGAGGATGTCATGCAGTTTCCAGGTAGAGAGAGAGAGAGAGAGAGAGAGAGAGAGAGAGAGAGAGAGAGAGAGAGAGAGGCCATGGGACAAGTGAACAAAGTTGCCCACAAGTGTTTTCCAGTGAGGCTTCTAGCTGTGTTGTTGAATTTCCATCTTTTATAACCATACTTACCTACTAATTCCCAGTCACTCCACCCCTTCGCCTTCCTACTCGCTGTTGCCGTGACCCAGCAGGCGTTTTTTTTCTTGGCCAGATTCGAAATTCATCCACACGTGGGATGGCAATGTGCAGCCATACAGACACATTAGAAATTTCCCTCCTTGTATTTCTCTCCTTTTTTCTACCTCTAGCTCTCGCTCACACATCCACAGACAGCATCTCAATGACAAAATGCCTTGTAAGGATATCTCTTAATATGTATTCTCTTTTCGCTCTTGGTCTTTGCAATTTTCTCTCTCCCTCTCACACATACTGTAAATGTCTGCTTTGCAAATGTTGCAACACCAGAGGGGCTCTAGGCTCCAGTGTTTTATCAGAGAATAGTATAGAGAATAGCTGGCAAGACGCAAGAATCTACCTGCTATTCTTCTAATGCTCTTCTTTATTGAACACTTACATGCATATGCTTATATACTGTGTGCACATACATACAACAGGCACACTTTTTTACAGAGTTATGGCATCAAAGTATCAGAATACGATTTTTTTAACACAAGGAATTTGCCTTGGTTGTTGATGCATACAACATTAATATGAAATAAACAAACAATAAATACAGAATAAAATATGTACATACACTCATCTAAAGGATTATTAGGAACACCTGTTAAATTTCACGTTAATGAAATTATCTAATCAAACAATCACATGGCAGCTGCTTCAATGCATGTAAGGGTGTGGTCCAGGTCTAGACAATCTCCTGAACTCCAAACTGAATGTCAGAATGGGAAAGTAAGGTGATCTAAGCAACTTTGAGTGTGGCATGGTTGTTGGTGCCAGACGGGCTGGTCTGAGTATTTTAACAATCTGCTCAGTTACTGGGATTTTCACGCACAACCATTGGGGGTTTATAAAGAATGGTCTGAAAAAGGAAAAACATCCAGTATGCTGCAGTCCTGGGGGGCGAAAATGCCTTGTTGATGCCAGAGGTCAGAGGAGAATGGGCCGAGTGATTCAAGCTGATAGAAGATCAACTTTGACTCAAATAACCACTCGTTACAACCGAGGTATGCAGCAAAGCATTTGTGAAGCCACAACATGAACAACCTTGAGGCGGATGGGCTACACCAGTAGAAGACCCCACCGGGTACCACTCATCTCCACTAAAAATAGGAAAACGAGGCTACAATTTGCACGAGCTCACCAAAATTGGACAGTTGAAGACTGTAAAAATGTTGCCTGGTCTGATGAGTCTCGATTTCTGTTGAGACATTCAGATGGTAGAGTCAGAATTTGGCGTAAAGAGGATGAGAACATGGATCTGTCATGCTTTGTTACCACTGGGCAGGCTGGTGGTGGTGGTGGTGTAACGGTGTGGGGGATCCCTTTCACCTTCAGAACTGCCTTAATTCTTTGTGTCATGATTCAACAAGGTGCTGGAAGCATTCTTTAGAAATGTTGGCACATATTGATAGGATAGGGTCCAACACGGTATTAGTATGGTGTTCCTAATAATCCTTTAGGTGAGTGTATAACTGTTTAACATTAAAGTACTCATATTATGCTTTTTGGCTTTTCCCCTTTCCTTTATTGTGTTTATATAGTTAGGTTTGGAAATATTTGGACAGTGACACAATTTTCATAATTTTGGCCCTTTGCGCCAATACAATGTATTTGAAAAGAATTAATCGAGATGAAATTGTAGTGCAGACTTTCAGCTTTAATTTGGAGGAAGGGTTTAGGAATTACACACATTTTCATACATAGTTCCCTTATTTCAAGGGACCTAAAGTATTTGGACAAATTAATATAATCATAAATAAAATGTTCATTCTTAATACTTTGTTGAGAATCCTTTGCAGGCGATGACTGCCTGAAGTCTGGAACCCATAGACATCACCAAACGTTGGGTTTCCTCCTTTGTGATGCTTTGCCAGGCCTTGACTGCAGCTGTCTTCAGCTGTTGTTTGTTTGCAGGTCTTTCTGCCTCAAGTTTTGTCTTAAGCAAGTGGAATGCGTGCTCGATCGGATTGAGATCCGGTGATTGACTCGGCATTGTAGAATATTCCACTTCTTTGCCTTGAAAAACTCCTGCTTTGCTTTTGCAGTATGTTTTGGGTCATTGTCCACCTATCTGTACTGTGAAGCGCCGTCCAATCAACTTTGTTGAATTTGGCTGAATATGAAAAGACAGAGTGTTCCTATAGACTTCAGAATTTATGCAGCTGTTTCCATCTTCTGTCATATCATCAATAAACACTAGTGACCCAGTGCCACTGGAAGCCATGCATGCCCATTCCATTACACTGCCTCCACCATGTTTTATAGATGATGTGGTGTGTCCCTGTTTCCAGTCTTTGTGCTAAGCTAAGTGTTCTATAAGGATAAAAGGCATTTTCATAGCAGACAAAAAGTTCTTAGTTGTCAGATTTTTATATACCTATCTATAATGGCTTGTGTCCAAAAATAAAAGAAAGCAAGTACAATATTTGTAACGTTAATTTATATTTTTATGGAGTGCCACTCTGCAGAAGAATAGTTTACCGGTCACTCAGCATAGTGGTCTTAAAAATGTACAGTGCTTTTAGATCAATGCTACCATCCGCATGCTAACAATGACAATGCTAACATGCTGATGTTTAGCACGTATAATGTTAACCATGTTCATCATCTTAGGTTAGCGTGTAAGCATGCTAACAGTTGCTAATTAGAACTAAACACAAAGTACAGTTGATTCTTGTTGTGGAGACATATCACTTAAAACCACAAATGTCAACCTCATGGTGGTGCTAATGAAAAGTCAACCAATCGCCAAAGTCATCAGGATATATCCTCTTGCAACCAGGAATGTCTGCATAACATTTTGTGCCAATCCATCCAGTAGATATATAGGTATCAGAACTGCCTTGCTGTCACTTTGAAAGAAAACAGATCATACAAACATTCATAACAGCCCCTTCCAGTCTCTGAGGATCTGTGCTCCTGTCTTGTAGTTTGTAGTAAAGATAGTGATGCAGCCTAGGTCTGACAGTTAAATTGATTACTTACTCGTGGGTAGGGTTGGGTACCGAAAGCCGGTTCCACTATGGAACCGGTTCCTACGCAACTGGTAGGAACAGATTAGAACGCAAATTTTGGTTTGATCGGAAACGAACGTAAAAATACCACACTTTCTCTGTAGTCTACCGTTAGCTAGCTACCATAAATGTAGACTACTTTTAAAAGGCAATATTTTCCCTCTGGGCTCACCAAAATAGACGTAAAAGCATATTAACCATTCACTGCAAATGAGCGCTAGTAAACATATTACATCTTTGATGTCATTTTTCAGTTTTTCAAGAATCGGGTTAGGAATCAGAATTGTTTTAAAAGTTCCGGTTCGGCATCGGAAACATAAAAATCCAAACGATACCCAACCCTACTCGTGGGGCATCTTCTTGTGATGATGATAACATGGAAATTGGTGACTTGAGAGAAGATTGAAGGAGAGGATGTTAGATGAATTTTCTATCCTCTGACTCCATCTTTAGAGTGCTGTTTACAACCTTTTTAGAGCAAACATGACTCTTTGTGGCTCTCTTTGAACATGCAACTTTTTTTTTTTTTTTTACATAAATGTTTGCTCAAAGGAAATGCCATGTTTAATATAGCACAGGTGAACGATATTATACGTCAGAAAAAAGTGGCAGACATACAGATATTGGCTTTGTGTAAGCAAAGAGCAACTTCAGTTCCTATTTTCATCACTCTGTTCTCATCATTCAGTCGCCGTTATTCCCATTTCTGTCATCCTCGTGTCCACAGGGTCTGGCAGGTGTGTCTGTTGTTGTGCAACAGTGCTATTCTAAGACGCTGTTACAACACCCCAAACGCGTTTGGAGCCCTTTAGTCTGACATCGCCATCTGTGTAGATCCTCTATTGACCCATCAGGCATAGGCAAAGCTGACTCATTTGGTGGGGATAAAACCAGAAAGGATGTGATTACTGTGGCGGATTCCTGTTGAGCAGCATCAGTGAGGTGTGGTGATTTGTTTCCGCCTCAAATTATAATGAGCTTTTAAGTCACAGATCCAGATGAATGGACAGATGTGACTGAGTAAAAAAAGATCAGTCACTTTCTTTTAAGTATTCATGTTGTCAAGCTGTAGTGTAATTGTGGTCACCTTTACACCTTCTAACCTGGTAGTTAATTCAGCAAGATATTAAAGTGTTGTTTTGAAAATAAAGTTTTAGATTTGAAAAAAATGTGGAGACTTAAATGTTACCTCATAATTCTGTGAAAACATGAACATCTGTCATTTGCTAAATGTTCTATTGATCGATTTCTGCAAGTGTGACTGTAGGAAGGAAACATCCTTGTAGCTGGGGTATTCCCTGATTTACTCTACATTTCACATCACTTGACTTGTCTACAGGCTGTAATGATTATCTGCAAGAGGTGCTGAGATGTCAGCTGTGTGTGAAGTGTCACCACAAGTCAACAGACAGAACACAAATCAAGACAATGGTTTGTTTCACAGAGCCAAACATTTGTATTTGTTACCTGATCAAGATGAACGTAAAGACTAATTAAATAGCCTGTGTTGCCTTCTTTCTGAAGCTTTTGAGACAAAGAGCCTAACCTAAGAGACGGTGAATCAACATAATTTTCTCCTGCAATGGTGTAATAGCACTTAGTCTATATCTTTGACGTTCCACTTCTGGGATTACTCCGGTGCCACAGGAAATTCCGCTGGATGCATCTATTTTCGCCGATTTCTGCAGGGTAAATCCAGACAGCTAGCTGGACTATCTGTCCAATCTGAGTTTTCTCTTGCACGACTATTTTGCAGCGGCTCTGTCCAGCACTTAGCACCACTCCAAGGCTATTATGATTGGTTTAAAGAAATGCCAATAAACCAGAGCACATTTTTCTTCCATCCCGGAATGCTATGTGGACTAGCCAGACCCTCCTCCGCTCAGCAGCGTGTGGATGGTCTGGAAAAGTGAGACATAGGGCCCTATCTTTCACTCAGCGGAATTGCCTTTGTACAGTGACGCATTTATCATTCCTATTTTGCACCTGACGCACAGCAGACTTTTCTCTCCACAGACGCACGTCTGTAAATTAGGGAATGTATTTGCGCTCCCGGGGGCGGTTCAGCGAAAAGAGGAGGCGTGTTCCGGCGCAAACGTTACCCAGTGCTATTTTGCAGTTTCAGAAAACAATTCTGCCACTGACCAGGAAAAACCTAGTCTAAAGTCAGTGGCGCTAGTCTAAAGTCAGTAGTGCGTTATTCAGATGCTATTTTAGGGGCGCAAGCTTGGCCATAATGTAGCTTGAAAAAGAAAAATATTACTGAAAATGCGCTTTAGGTGTTTGGATAGATCAGGAGGCGCTTTACAGTACAGTCCTCAAAAAGTATTAAGCATTCTTTGTGGCTTGTGTTTTACACAACATTTCCATGAATCATGGATGTGTTGATGACAGAGGAAATATTAGAGGACTTAAAGTGATGGTTCGGAGTAATTTACCCTAGGGTCCTTTGCACCATGACCTCGAGCCAAACACCCCCCCAGAAGCTTTTTTCACCTGGGTCTAACACTGGGCGAGTTAGCGTAGAGTAGCGTTAGCCGCTGAGTAGCTTAGCGCGGGGCTAATGGACCCACGTTTGTATCTCTTAAATGACCCCACTAATAATGCCCGAAATGATACCAAAGGTCTACACTAGTATATATAGGTTATGTACTCATAAAACGATGGATTGGAAAGTTTGTAAGTACACCAGAAGTTTATGAACACTTGCCTGCTCTCTTCTGCTCTCTGTTGCTGCTGCCGCTACCTGCAGTTAGACGAGTGCTTAGGGCCGTCTATAAATTACTACAACCAAAAGAGATACAACAAAAATATGTATTAATTTAATGATTAAATAAGGTAATGTCTCCAAACTTACCTCAATTATTACTTGTCTCCTGCTAGTTATATTACAGCACTTACTTTAAAAAATAAGTTAAATTAAAAAATATTTTTGTTGCATCTCTTTTCGGTGTTGTAATTTGTAGACGGCCCTAAGCACTCGTCTCACAGCAGCAACAACAGCAGAGAGCAGAAGCCAGCAGGCAAGTGTTATTTACATAAACTTCTGGTGTACTTACAAACTTTCCAATCCATCGTTTTATGAGTGCATAACCTATATATACTAGTGTAGACCTTTGGTATCATTTCGGGCATTATTAGTGGGGTCATTTAAGAGATACAAACGTGGGTCCATTAGCCCCGCGCTAAGCTACTCAGCGGCTAACGCTTACTCTACGCTAACTCGCCCAGTGTTAGACCCAGGTGAAAAAAGCTTCTGGGGGGGTGTTTGGCTCGAGGTCATGGTGCAAAGGACCCTAGGGTGAATTACTCCGAACCATCACTTTAAGGAGACGTGATGTTGAACTACGGTGGAGCTGGTGGACGGAGATGGAGTGGGGGGAAGGAAGGGGCACAACAGGTGCAGGTGGTGCGTTTGGAGGCCCACGCTCCATGGCTGCAGCAATCCTCTCCAGACTTGAGGAGATGCGCCCGAGAGGCCGCAGCAACATCGCCACCCGGTCAAGACAGGCTCCCGCTGGCGTGTGCCAGGCATATCTGCCGTCATAATAGCAATCCGCCATGGAACAAGCGTGCCTGCTCTTAAAGGGAATGTGAGATGACGCTCTGATTGGTTTATTGCACGTTACGCCCAAACCACACCTAGCTACTTCAGACCAACCCATTTTAGATTTGCGTCGGGCCCAAGGGTCATTTATCCCGCCATTATAATAGCAACAGCGCCCGAGATCCGCCCACAAAGCTACTTGCGTTTCACGTTTGATACTTGCGTTTCAGATTGTTAAAATAGGGCCCTAAATGGCACTTAACTGGACCACCAGCTGTTATCTTGATGAAACGATTCCTAAATACAAATGTGCGCTACATTTTGATGGAAACCTGGCTTCAGCCTGTCCAAAAAAACAAACGTGATAAACCATACGTTTAACCTTCTCAGTTTTTTTTTTTTTACTTTTTATTTATATTTTTATATAAGTGAAAAATAATAATAAAAAATAAAAATATTCTGTATATATATTGCTGCACCTAATATGAATGTTCACATCTCAACAAACATGATATAATATACAGCCATATAATGATATAAAATATATAATGTATATAAAAAAATTATAGATTTAAATATTCTTTAACCATGTGCCATCTCTGATTAAAAAGGTCAGATTTCAATTGTAATGATGCAGTCATTTTTTCCATCATATAAATCTGTTTTAGTCTCTCTTTCCATTCAGTTACAGTTGGTGATTTCACAGACTTCCAATTAGCAGTAATGTTTTTTTTGGCAATTAGTAGTAATACACGTAAATATATATATTTGGTCAGCATTGAAAACATCAACTGATATAACACCCAGCAAGGAAAACCGTATATTTGAGGGAACTTCTCTTTTAAAATTTTCTCCATCTCTTCTTTAATATTTTTCCAAAATGCAAGGATTACTGGACAGTCCCAAAATATGTGTATGGTCACCTATTTTACCACATTGTCTCCAGCATAAAGCTGCAGAGGGGTCTTTTACAAAATTTGAAATAACCAGAGGAGTATGAAAATAACGTATTTTAATTTTCCAGTCACATTCCTTCCACTGTTGACTATTAATTCCCTTATGGCACCTATAACAGAGTTTATCCCATAACACATCCTCTATTACTATATTAGCTTCTATTTCCCATTTTTCCTTAATATTGTGTTTCCAACCATGTCTGTTAGCAATCTTTTATAAAGATGAGAAACATGTTTACCGACAGGGAGGCTTTTTTCTGAAATTGTGATAAAATATTGTTCTATGCCATTTGGGATTTTGCCAATTCTTTCTTTTTTCCTTATGGTTTGTAATGTAATGCCTAATTTGCAAATATCTATAAAAATCACTTGAGGGAAGATCGAATTGTTCCTGAAGTTGTGTGAAAGACTTTAAGTGTGTTTCTTCAAAGAGCTGATTAAAAATAAAGATGCCTTTAACTGCCCATCCCCTACCTTCTCAGCTTCTTGTTCGCCTTGTGATGGTGCATCTTTGGTTTCAAGTTGGGTGCCTGGACCCCGGAATACCTAAATTCATAATTTAAAAAGCTTCCTCGATCTACCGGAGCTTCTTTTGTTACTTTGATACAGCCAATAATCAAGGAGGTGCATTTGTAATGCAACCCTGTGTCTGAGCAGCTGCTCACTGGGGCCTCAGCTGCTGTTGAATGTGGCGCAAAAAGTGGGTATGCGCTATATGCGGCGCATAAGGGCGCAGCACCATGGGGGCACCAAAGCGATGGTAAAAATAATAATAAAAAATTACCCCTACTAGTGCCCTTTATATATAAAGGGAACTACTCCCTACTATGGCCACGCTAAGACCTGGGCTATTGAAGGGCATGTCTTGGCGTGGCCATAGTCATAATATCGTGAGCGGGGGGCCGTGAGCACCGAGCAAGCAGGTACAGTAGTGAGTTGTCGTCTATAAAAAGATGGATAAAGCAAAAAAGCTGTAGAAAAAATATAGAAAAATAGAAAAAGAAAGAGGGAAAAGGAGATAGCGTGTCAATGGATGCAACAGCAGTTAAATAAGTGGATGGTGAAAGGCAACAGGTAGGATTTTAAAGTGTGACGTCTGTGCTTAGAGGCTTGCAAATATTCATGTTAACAGACTAGCTGGGTACATCCCCAGCTAGTCCTTGCAGCCAAATGGGGGTTTACAGCTAGTTTAGAATATGCAAAACCGAGGTTGCTGAGCTGAAAACTGGAGAATATAAGGTAGCATGTACAATAAATGACAATCTGGAAAACATAACTAATGCAATAACTCTGGTTTACCGTGGAATCATTCATATATTTTGTTTTACCATTAGCTGAAAGACATACAGGCTAGGCCTATAGTTACATCTGTTGGGTGACATGGAAGCTGTAATTACAGGGTCACATCGCTCGCTCTCTATTTAAAGGTCTGTGCTAAGTGGCTCTCCATATTTGTACTTTTTAAAATCCAAAATGTGAATGTAATTTCAACAGCAGCACAACCTTACTGCATAATAGTTGTCTTATCTGATGCCATCACTAGGATGATTTAATAATTGAATTTAGGCTGCTACATTTAACAGTGAGTTCATTTCATTCAGGTGTAAGGATGGTGGATCAGGAAAGACAGGGGAAGGCAACCGGTAGGTCTAACATTAGTTTGAAGTGTAGGGGGAGCTACTTGATACCAACAGATTAATTTCTTCATATTATTAATATGGAACAACTAATATGGAAAATCAATTGTTTGACAATATGTCTTAGTGGAGAAGAACACAGGCAAGGAGTGAATGAGACAGACATGAGGTGGGCGATGGCATCAAGTAGAGATGAGACCAGTGATGACATCAGGTATGAGTTCAATTAGTTAGACCACACAAAACTAAATGTCCAGTATGGTTTGAAGTTCTGTTGACCATCGTATTCACTGTGTGTCCTTTTTGGGCAAAAAAATTGTGCAGACAGAGATGGAAAATATAACAATTAGCCTATGTCTGACAGCGGGGACATAGTAAACAAATCGGAACGCAAATTTAAACATCTGCAATGCATATGCTCGAATGCCATCAATGATGATTTATTTATTGTAATGAAAATACAGTACAAGAAAAAAGTGGGCTACAATAATGTGGTTGCCACCAGGCAACCAGGGGTGATGATTAGGTTGCAACCGTTAATAAATATATATATATATATATATCATATAATTATTTATAGTTTTGGTAGGCCTACAGTGGCTGATATACTTTAAAATAAACCTTTTATTATTTAAAGCCCATACATGATGATTATTTATTTGTTTTTTTGTGAAAACTATAGATTACTGTATACTAATTTATACTATATTCACAACACAATACAACAGCCATTATTTGAACATGCTTCTGCCTCTGTCTTTCTCCCTCCTCCTTATTGTTCCTTTCTCTCAGAGAGCCCGTGTCCTGCTTCCCAGAGGACAGCATCTATGGCGTTTCCCCCCCGCAGGTCGACAGAGAAAGCCGCGAGGAGTTTGAGAGCCATGTGGTGACGGGTCAGGGTCAGGTGAGGGTGCTGTGCAGGGACGACATGTTGATGTACAGGGAGTACGTCAAGAACAGATACATGTGAGACACAGACATCAAGAACTGGACCTCTGTTACCAATGTGCAAATCCAGATTATAAGATCAAATGCTGGGAGTATACTGTCCATAATGTTGCATGTACAACCCATGTGTCCTGTATTTGGACTCAACTATGCAGGTTGATTTATTTTTATTTTTTAACTAAGTCGTGTGTGTTTTACAGTAATAGCTTCAAATGTTATTCAGTTATGTCAGTTTTGTTTTTATTCATTCAGACTTGCCTCAACAGGCTACCTATATGGTGCTTTTTATTTGTTCTGTTTTTTTTCCATTTAAATTTAGATTGAAACTCTTTTAATTAAATTTATTTAACTAAATGTTTGTTTTGAACGTGTAAATTGATATAAATTTTGACTCTTAAAGGTCCCATATTATGCTAATTTTCAGGTTCATACGTATGCCGGGGAATGACTGTAACAGCACAGTAGCGGCACTTTCCACCTACATATAGTATATTATAGTTGTGACATCACAATCGTACGGAAGTCCTGACGGCTCGTTTATAGGCACAGTTTCTGAATATGGGCTGTGTGCATTTCTCTATGGATTGAGCATTTTGATACTTTCACAGTATTTATATAGCACCTCGACCTGCTTTATAATTTTTACAATATGGGATCTTTAAGTATTTTTGAATCTTAAAAGTTATAAACAATATCATTATATAATATAATTAATATGATGGCAAGCCCAGAGATTATGATAACTATGACTTATGATGTTCTTTAAATTCCACTTCAGATGTGCTTTGCGTTTTGATCTTTGTTTTTAATTTATTCTGTTTAACCATTGTGCCATGACGGGGATATACATTGTTTTTCCTAAATTGCTCTCACAAAAACTATTTGAAACAATTGGCTTGCATAACTTAAGTCATGTACTGTAAATGTATATCCAGGTTGTTTTCCTTTACACTCACATCACTGATACTTTGATATTGTGGGTTTTATCAAACCTCATTCTTAGTTTACAAAGCTGCACACCGATTTTGTTTTGTCTAAATGCATTTATTTAATGTCATCTTATTATGACCGGTAGTTCTAAATTAAACACGTATTTACAGTATAAACATGATGTGACATTTGATTGATTCTACACTGTTCTTTTCCCTCTTTGCGCCTCTTCATATATTTCTGTGCTCTGTTGTTCTTCAGAAAAAATTATTAATACTTTCATGCAGCTTCTGTAACGGTTCTTCATCCCTCCTACTCTCTACTATTGTCTGTCACATTTCTTTTTTATGTATTTTACTTAAAAGAGTCTCCCACCTCTTAATCTGTGTGCTTCTGTCCTCTTTTGTTGTTTGTCCCCATTTGTAAATTCAAGGCTGTGATCCCTGCAGGGAGGGAGTTAAAGTGGGTCAGACACATTTATAAGACAATGTGACTGTTCCTTTTGTGAGTGATTCACTTATTTGATTTTTTCATGTGCGATAGTGTGTCTGAGCGAATACAACTGCTTCTTTTGTGAGAAGCAGAAGTAGACGTTTTTGGGGTAAATTGAGGTGTTGCGTCTTGCGGCAATGGTTAGCACTGTGGCCTCACAGCAAGAAGGTTCTGGGTTTGAATCCAGGTCTTTTCAGGCCTTTCTGTGTGGAGTTTGTATGTTCTCCCCATGTTTGCGTGGGTTTCCTCTGGGTGCTCCGGTTTCCCCCACCATCAAAAAACATGTACTAGGTTCTCCAGTCAGTGCCCTTGATCAAGGCACTGGCTCAGATCTGGAATTGGTCCCTGGGCGCTGTAAATGGCTGCCCACTGCTCCCTTGAGGGATGGGTTAAATGCAGAGAATTAATTTCGCTACATGTATGTGACAATAAAGTCCCTTTACAGTAAATGTATCCCTGCGATGTGTTCATTCAGCTGTCAAAGATACATTTCATCCCCATTTTCCAACTCTACTGCGCATCCATTTTCCTCTCTGTTGAACCATAACCATCCACTATACTGTACTGTCTTCCATGATTCGAATTTTCTCTGTCTCTGCTGCTTCATTATTGGCCTCTTCTCGTTCTAATTAAAGACATCAGTTTAGTAAGTATCTTTATAGGGGAGTAATGTAAAGGGTATGTTTGTGTACGAGCATGTGAGAGCATGTGTGCACTCTTGAAAATGAGAGCACTGCTGTCTGTATCTGCCGACTGTGGGACTATAGGGGGTTAGGTGCTGTTTTGAAGGGAAAAGAGATCTTTGTGTAAGGCCCTGATTTTCCTCATGTTTTTATGTTTCTAATGGCCGGTGTCTCATTACATTGAAACCTCTCAGCACACATGGGTATTGATGAATAACTGTATCTAGTCACTGATATTTTTGGGGGTAGCTCGTTCTTGGTTTTCCACAAAAATAACTGAATGTGTTTGTGTGGTGCAGTGCTTCTATTTAGGTGGACGTTCTTTTTGTTTGGTTTAGTCCATCATAGACAACAGGAAATTATCCTGAGATGTATTTTGGTCCTGTGTGTGGTTAGGTATCCGCCTAGGTCTCTGACATGAGTCACTAGGCACTTCATGTGACCACTTAGCTTATGAATGTAGACAACCCTCTCTCCACTGACAAAAGGTGGCCAAACAGCTGTTGCCTGGAAACCAAAACTGGTTACCATATTGCCATGCTGCTTTGAATTTCCCCCTACCTTACCCTGTCTCTCGACATTTCATCCATTGTTTTATCAACATTTAATTGGTGCATAAGACAGAAATACATATGTTTTGGTACAACAATTTTGGTAAGATATGATGTTGCCTCATATCAGTCCTTGCATCATAAATGTAGCTTTATTTGGCAATAGAGAAAATAGAGATCCTCCGAATAACTGGCTGCAACCGTTAAGAAATTTTCTTCAGATTTATTTAAACTTCATGTTCATATGAATCTCAATTGTCCTGAAGAATAAAATTGTAAAACAAAATTGTGGCAAATAAGAGCAGAAAATTAACTTAAAGGTGGGTTTGTATATTACAGGAACATGAGAAGAAAAGATTTGAACTTTCAAAATGTTTTAAACCGAGGAAAAGGAGTGATGGCTATAGCCAAATATACAAAGAGTAACAGCAGTACAGTACAATCTGTACCTATTGGGTTTAACAAGATGTTTCTTCCTAGGTGAACAACATTTACCAAACATACTGGTCAGTGTTTCAGCTTAGTCGTGGTGTGTGTCAGTCTGAGATAACTTCTTGCAGGTATGCAAAACACAGTACTTAGAAACTGATCGGGTTCTGCATGTTAGAAAGCAACTTGGTGCTGAACTGAGGTTGTTAAGCTACTGTACCATCCCCAGAGTTAGATCACAGCTGTGCATTAGCTTGTTAGCCAGTCTTCTAGTCCAGACCCTCTGTTACGCCTACAGCTCCCTTTATCTCTCCGCTCTTGCTATAACTCACTCTTACTTTCTTCCGTGGCCACACAACAAACACTAGCCATTTTGACTCGTTAAACTACAGGCGTTACTTGTAACATTAATTATGGCAGCCTTCTATTTATGCGAGCTATTGCCAATGATATTACTTCCAACACAATAATTATCTACAGCTGGCCAAACCTGTGAATGTACTGTTGGCCTACTGTACTATTGGTCTACAATTGTTGCCTTAGCAATACATTCAGACAGCTAGCATACTGGCTAGCATGAGTAACCCTATACTAATACACTAGTCAGGGTTAGGGTCAGAAGATTAAGACCAAGACTAGTCTAGTTCACCTGAAAAGATATGCATAAGATTAAGAGTATGGCCTCTACGTGTGGTGCTTTGAGCTAGCTAAATCATAGTCTCGCAATCCCAGACCTTCCTCCACAACGCTGCAGAGGTAGCAAAATCATAATGTCAGCATGCTAACATCCTCACACTGACAACTGTTTAGCATATATTTAGCATGTTCACCGTTGTAGTTTAGAGTTTAGCATGCTAACATTTGCCTATTTGCACTAAATAAAATGTACAACTAAGGCTGAATAGAAAGCAGGTATTTGGTCATAAAGCAAAGTATGAATGGATTTCTCTACTAACTTTCATCCCAACCCCCAATATTTGTCGAGATAATTCAGTCTGGACCAAAGTGGTGGACAGACCGACCAACATTGCCTTGAAGCCATGCTGCTTGTATAGCTTTAAACTTATTTAACATTTCAAACTACATACGGATACCCAAAGTATCAATAAGTAATGGAATACCGATGATGGTGTAATATGGTATTGGAAAGAATAGATAAAAGATACTTGTCCATATTTGGTACCCTGTCAGTAAGGGTTGCTATAGCAACAGAATGTTCAACTGAAACTAACTGATGGTGGCAGATAAAGATATGGGTTGATATTGGTGCATACTGCCAATAAATGCCCACAGATAAATACCATGTTTAAGTACATTTTAAGAAATTTACTCCTGGCTGTAAGAATAAAGGGGACAGGGAACAGCACGTGGACCATCATGGAGCACTAAATTAAGAGGCTTTAAGGAAAGATGACTCATCCCACTTATAATATTAAATGTATGAAACTCTGGGATACCATTCATTTGTTCATTTACAAAATCACACAAGATAACTTTGCAGCAAACTCAGGCTTGTTAAAGCAACACCAAAGCACTTTTCTCTTCGGTCCCCCTACTATACATACTATACAGGTTGGAAGCGGAATTGTCCATTACCGTTTTCCTTCGAACTACAGATCCGCTACCCGATCTGGCAAACTTGCATATGCGGTTTTAGCCGATCAAAGGCCGCAAAGCGAATGCAGAAGTGCCGTTCACCCTGTTACGAGTTGATGAACCACTGAAACATTGCATACATTGGAAACATTATGTTAAGGTACAAAAGAATCTTTGGTGTTGCTTTAACATTTATGATGTTATTACCTATTCAAGGCTTTAGCACCTTTTTTGTATTGAAGTTTTTACTTCCCATAGACTCTCTCTTGAAATGAGGTGACATTAGAAGGTGGTTGACTTACTCCACCTATTCAGTGTGAAACTGAGATACACCAGGCTTTCAAGGTATCAACATCTACAGCTTGAGAGAGAGAGAGAGAGACTCGCCGCTCTCTATCTCTCTTTCTGCCGTGACGTCAGGCGGATTTAAAGCTCTCCTCGAGCGTCTCCGGTCGGTCCCCTCTGGTCCATCGCCTCCTCCTCCTCCTCACATTCACCTCCTCGCCGTGCTGAACACCGGCCAATGCTGCACACCACCCCTGTCCTGGGTGTCTGTCCCATGCGTGGGAAGCACAACAAAGTCAAGGGCTTTACTTGAGAGGGTCCAAAGGAGCGAGAAAAAAGGGGGCATTCCCTTTTACTTTGAATTGGTATACTTTTTCGGACGAGAGGCTCCGATTTCAGCGAAAATCTCCGCTCATACCGTTTTGTCACGGAGGTACGTATTCTAAACTTTTCAAAAATCGTGTTCCAAAAAAATATTTGTTTATGCCGGTTGCAAATGTTATATTTTATATTCCTTAGTGTATATTAATACTAATACGTATATTATAACGCATCACAATCACACTCTAAGTTAATTGAAGTGTTAAAACTAATTTGTGAAAGAAGTTATGATGATTAGTTTTTAACGGAAAGTGTTGCTGTGGTTTCAGCACCACGGGCAGTTCCCGTGCCTTTTGCTGCTGCTGCTTCACTATTATAATAACTTCTAAAGGGAGTATCCACCCTAAAACAGAATTTAAATTGCGCCACGCTGATGGTTTTGAAAGGTTAAGTCAACATCTAACAAGTAGCTGTTTGCTTAAGCGCAAAAACCAGAGCATCTAAAGTTTAATGCAGAGAGTTTTGTTTAAGATATTCCATCTAAATGAGTTGAATGCAGGGCTTTCATAGGTATGTGAAATACAATTAGAGTTGTTTAGGTATTTACTCAGTATAGAGCACCCCCAAATTGATGAATCTGTCACTACAGTCTGTTTCTCAGCTGTGCAACTCAAATTCACAAATTAAAATTGAGCTGTGGAGCAGATACTATAGAAATTACAAAAATCTTTTTATGGTGGATTTTCCTTGTAACTTTTGCATGACTCTTGCAGCATATATTCTACAAATAACTATTATCTAAGCCTACAACTGTTTTTTTATTTAAATTCATCATACTGTAGGTATTGGTAAATGGTGTGCTTTTTTAAATATGAACTTTTGCATTTGGAGCTTGTGTATTTCAGTGAGCAAGTAGACTTACAGGTCAGTTTAAGCTTCACTTGTAGGCAATGATAATCAAACACTGCTCAAGTCACTGAGCAAGAGACACTGAAGCATTACTTAAAAGTCACTAGTGTAAACAAAATATGCCTTAATATCTCATTAACAAACAAATCTACTTGTTCTCCTGCTGCCTACAGGCCAAAAAGACGACAGCTGCGAGATATGAACAAGTCGCTAGTGGTCAACGAGTCCTTTGCGGCCCCTGTGGCTGGAGAAGCTCTCCCATGGATGGAAGCTGATTCTCCAGAGCGCAACAGCAGCCTGGAGTTCTCCACTGCGCCGTTAGATTTCCCCATCAATCCGTGGGACATTATGCTCTGCATGTCAGGCACTGTCATCGCCTGTGAAAACGCCATAGTGGTAGCAATTATCTTCTACACACCGACACTAAGAACTCCTATGTTTGTGCTGATTGGGAGCCTGGCCACAGCTGACCTGCTGGCCGGCATGGGATTAATCCTGAACTTTGTGTTTCAGTATGTGATATCCTCTGAGACTATCAGTCTTATCACTGTAGGCTTCCTGGTGGCCTCCTTCACTGCGTCCATCAGTAGCCTCTTGGCCATAACAGTGGACCGTTACTTCTCCCTCTACAACGCCCTGACATACTTCTCAGAGAAGACGCTGCAGTATGTACACCTGATGCTACTGGGTACCTGGGGGGTGTCTCTGTTTTTGGGCTTGCTGCCAGTTCTCGGCTGGAACTGCCTGGACGATCCAGCCTCCTGCAGCATCGTTCGTCCTTTGACCCGGAGCAACGTCACAATCCTGGCCACATCCTTCTTTGTCATCTTCGTGCTCATGCTGACCCTCTACTTTAAGATTTGCAAGATCGTTTGCCACCACGCCCACCAGATCGCCCTCCAGCAGCACTTTTTTGCCACGTCAAATTATGTCGCAACTAAGAAGGGGGTCTCCACTTTGGCCATCATCTTGGGGACATTTGGCGCCAGCTGGCTGCCTTTCGCCATCTACTGCCTGGTTGGTGAGAAGGAGTATCCATCAGTGTACACCTATGCTACACTGCTGCCAGCCACCTACAACTCCATGATCAACCCCATCATCTACGCCTACAGAAACGCAGAGATCCAGCGCTCCATCTATGTGCTTCTCTGTGGCTGCTTTCAGACCAACAAGGCATACAGGTCCAGGTCACCAAGTGAAGTCTAAAACGGTGCTAGGGCTCTTTTTTTGTGTGTGAGTGTTAGTTTGTGAGAAAAGACAGAGCAAAAAGACAAACCATCCTGTCATCATTGACAATCTGCTTACAATTGACAGTGAATGCTTTTTACGAACACAAAGAGAGTGTTAAGCTAGAAACGTGTCTCTCATGCATCCTGTATCTGCACTTTATTATGTCTCAACACAAGTTAGGATGAGGTTTTTGGAAATGCTGTGAACAAGAAAACTTCTGTGAAAAAGACAAAACAAACCTGCGAATGTACTTAAATGAGTAAAAGAATGGAAAATCTTGCACTTTAGTACGTGTTTTTTGAAATGCCAAAGCAGTATTATATAGCCCTCATTGTGTTTTAAACGTTTGAACTTGTGAGTACCGTGTGCCATTTTTCTATTTTGTATAGTATTGCCTTTGATGTGCATTTTCTACAAGAAGGAATAAAGAAATGAAATCCAGCTGTGGCTCCATCACGTGTCTTTACTGTAGCACTTTTATTCATCTACTCTCATTGTACCTGACTTATTTTTGTATTTTTACATCCTCTTCCATCCTTCGTTCCAGCCTCTTCCCGCAGAGTGCAGATGGCTCTGTTTGAAGAGACTAATGGCACCTTGAGAATGCAAGTACCTTGTCCCCGGAAAATATCTTTAATTTACACCTAGACACATTTAAATCCTGTTTGCTCTGTCTGCGTGTGTGTGTGAAAGAGAACGAGAGGGAGGGAATGAGACAGACCTATAGAGAGATACCACAAATGTGTAAAAACGTGCCATGTGGTCAAGTGTGCTTAGCAACTTTGAGTTACTCACCTACGGGATGAGCAGGTGTAATGTAGCTTCATTTACAGCCGACTATTAAGGCTGTAAAAGCCAAATGAACATTTACCACATATGTTACTCTAATTGGCCTTGGTATATGGTCTCATTGATAAGATATGATGCGCTAATGAAAAAGGTTGTATAGACTGTTGCCTTGTTTTTTTGTTTTTTTGTCTCACATCTATAATTGTGATTCAGGAGCAGTCACGTGTATGTGCGTGTGACAGAGCGAGAAGAGTGATGATAATAAGTGTGTCTGCTCTGGCAGCCTCTGCAGCCACAAACACATCAGTTTATCTGCCAGGCTGTTTAAACAGGTAGTGGGTTGATGGCATCAGAGTGCCACACAGGAACTAGTATAGTATCGTGGACCAGAAGACCCACAGGCGTGTTTGGATACATACATGGATATTTGCTCCTTGTAAAAGTTTTTTCATATCTTTTATAAAATGACATCAGCACACCACTAAATGTTCAATACAATTTAGAAAGTTTTATTTCCAGAATAAAAGATTACATTAACCATGTTCATTGTTAATACATGTTTAATAACATGTATTGATAACATTAATATGCCAGGGAAGATATTACATTACATACACATATCCCAGTAGGAAAAGCACAGGTGTAAATAATAAAATTAATGATGGTTGAATTTCATTTAGCTGCTTCAGTTTCATGGTCTGTGTAGTGTGCATGCTGGCTCACTGTCACACTGTCCTTTTTCTACTACAACAAGTCAAAATGTCTGCTGTGAAAAAAAATATATTTGTTAGTGTTTCATGTAAACACAGCTTTAAATCTGTTCAAGAAAGAAATTAAGTCAGCACAGATATAATCCCTACAAGGCCACAGTGAAAATGTTTTTTTGTGCGTTCTCGGTCAGTGTAACGCTTATCAGTTAAATTTTCTAAACACAAACGGACATTTGGAAAAACAGAAAAATGGGTTCAAATATCCAATTTTTCATTTTTTTCCACCTTGACAAATTAAAAAATTGGAATTTTCTGTTTTTATTCAGAGGATCAGAAATTTAGAAAATTACAAAATTGCATCTGGGCTCTAATTATTCAATACTGCAATGGTATTCTCTTCCTCCTCGCAGAATATGCAGTCATTAACTGCATATGGACCAAAAAAACTAAAAACTGATCAACTTTGGGGTCAGAGGTGCTTGCAACTGATGGTTTCGAGTGGGTGGGGGCGGGGCGTAGCTAGGCGGAACGAGGGAGAGAATACCATTGCAGTATTGAATAATTGGAGCTCAGACACAATTTTGTAATTTTCTAAATTTCTGATCCTCTGAAGAAAAACAGAAAATTGGAAAAACAGTTTAAAGATCAAATTTTTTAATTTGTCAAGGTGGAGAAATTGGATATTGGAAACCATTTTTCTGTTTTTCCAAATGTCCGTTTGTGCTTAGAAAATTTAACTGATAAGCGTTACACTGACCGTTCTCTTTTGCTCTTCCTAGCAATAACTTACCTACTCCCAGCTTTAACCTGCCGTATTCCAAACTGTATCAACTTGGTAAATTCTACTTTGAACATAGTCCACATACACTGACTCTATTATTATTGGACTGAGTGCTCAGGACAAATCCACATGTACAGTTGAATGTACTGTAAATGGAGATGCTCCAAACTATATTTAATAAAGTTTGTATGGGAATAAGACTTTACTGATAACCAAGAGGAAAATTCACATGTTACAGCAGTACAAGAAACAGTTTGAGTAGCTATTGAGCAGTTTAAAAATAATAAACATGGTAAAATATAAAAATTAATTCATGACATTCAAAAACTATTTACATTATATACATTACAATACTGTGTAGGCATATATGCAAAAATATATGTGCAGAAGTAAATAATCTAGTAGTGCAAGTCTGCAGGTATGTATATACTGTATACACATACTGATACGGTATCAATGTAACATACACCTCAAGAGAATGCATTTTTCTATACAATAACTTTACTACACTTGATAACTCATTAGCACCACCTGTATATACAGATGATTTAACTTTGCATCAGGCTGGCAGTGTGCTGTTGTAGCTCTTAACAGTAAGCTGCCACAAACATACAGTACAAACAGTAGATCGACATACAAATCCAGTGTGGTCTTATTTCAGAGGGTGTATAATTTCCAGAATATTTATATATGTAGATGAACTTGTATTTGACATACAACTTGGAGGGTATATGATTTCTTGGAGGCTTGTTTACAATAAAGTACAATTAAATAAATACTTGCCATTTCCTGTAAGACATTTAAGCTTTACAGCAGTGTATTGCCACAAATTCACTTTGGAAGCCCTGTGTACAAATAGGTGGTTGCCTGATTTGGTGGGCGATCAAAAGCAACATCTGTTGAGGTGGAGAAAAGAACAAGGTGAACAAACATCTCCTGCTCTCACAGCGCCCAGGCTGCAGTGTGCAGTCCATTAGTGTCCTCCAGCACCTCTCACCTTTCCCCCACTTTGTGGTCAGCCTTAAACTGACTGAGGGCTTCACAGCTTGCACAACAGGACATTATTACAGTTGATGGTCCACACGAGGAGCAAGTGCAGTCACCTGCTGCTGTGTGAAAGGTGTTGTTGAGATCTGAGTGCGATCGAGCTGCCCAACAGAGACAAAACAAGAGTTATTTGAAAAATCCAGTGTGAAACCGTTGTGAAAAGAGCCCACATGAAGCGCACACACCTGTGACCAAAATCTAATCCAAAAGTCCATGGCGCATAAACAAATTTGAACAAACACTGTATACAAGTAAACACACCTAGAGAAACATTAACATTAATTTCACATGACCTATAGTATATGGACTTAATTTTATACCTAACCATTGGACTGATTGGAAAAAGTTACTAAGAGGCCCATTTGGTGTTGGTAGTTATGATGTTCACGTCTTCATATCCATATTCAGGAATTTATATATCAGCTAAAAGACTGCATTTATTGTGCTTAAGATGGGCTTCTTTCATGGCAAAGCCAGTAAAGAAAAGACATGAGAGCAAAATACACTAATACATCTCATAAAACATTTTATCATGTGAAATTAGACTTCAAATGCACACAATTAGGATTCACACACCTTTTATGTACATTGGTAAGGCTTTTTGAATGAACTCATTATTAGATATATAACTGCACTTAAAGGATAAAGCCATATGTTTTAGTCTGAGTTTAGTGTTGCTTTCAGAACACTTTCACACTTAATCGGCTCTCTTTTTCCAGCAGCCAAAGGTGGTCCCACACACTGCTCAGCTTCTTCCTGTTCTTTTTTACTTGCCTCCACGTTTGTATTTATTTACTTGTATCTATAGTTGCTTCACTAGGTCCTGATTTCAGTGACAAGATTTACATTTCAGCATAGTCAGGAATGCACGCCTAATATCTAACTTGCATCTGTCGTCTATGTCATCTCTTCAGCGGCAAAGTGCACTTTTTATTGTTGCAGAGGTGAATATTAACAACACTGGAATTCGCCTTTCCTTTGATATTACATCCATTAGACTAAATAAGGGCTGGTAGCAGTGTTTGAATTATGTAATGCTTGATCAGTGCAGACCTGAGCAGCTCTCCAGGCAATTACCAAAGTACACAGTTGAATGATTCCCTCATTAATAACATTGATTACAGCGGCGTAGCAAATGCTCTCCCTAGAAACATAACTATTGCTCAGTTAGCCATTAGCTCGATGGAAAAGGCTTTAGTGTTATAGATTACGTAATCACCCAAATTGCTGGTTGCATATTTATATTAAAGTGCTGTCTCAGGAATGTTTGAGTTACAGATGGACTAAGAAAGGACAGACACAAAAAAATCAATAGTGGCATTAACTTCTAATAGTACTCCCCATTGAGAGAGCAGTGGTGACCAGGAAAAAACCTTGGAAACGCCTACGTGGTGATTATTAGTTTACCATGATGAACACGCAAGCACAGACACAAACACAAACACATGCTTTATCTCTTGGAAAAGCAGAGACAAGCCCACATCAGCTATATAAAATCTGCTTTGCAATAAAAAACATCGTCATTTGCCTTTTGTCACTCTGCCTGTGGCCTGTTCAAACCTATGCGTGCGTGTGTGCGTGTGTGCGAGTGAGTGAGTGAGTGAGAGAGTGAGTGAGAGTGAGATAGACACGTTTTGGCACAGGATTGCACTGTATGAATGCTTGTTAGTAGCCTGGAAGCTACCAGGTGCAGTGCATGTGCTGATTGTATTGTGTATTGTACATGCTGTTTTTTTTTTGTGTGTGTTGTTTTGTTTGTGTGTGTGTGTGTGTGTGTGTGTGTGTGTGTGTGTGTGTGTGTGTGTGTGTGTGTGTGTGTGTGTGTGTGTGTGTGCGTGTGCCTCTCCCTCTGGCTTCTCAGAAAACACACTGTGTGACACATTTCAAGGTACAATGAGCTTAATATGTGTTGTGGACAGCAACACACTCAATGTTTTAGCTTTGTACTCACACTAATTATGTTTACTGTAGAAGTTAAACAACACATAAAAAGGGCAGAGTATCCCCTCTTATTGGAGACCTGTTTATAGAAGGTAAAAAGCAGGTAAAATGATTAAACCACAAGAAACACATGTGCAGAGACACTTTTCTGTGAATAAATTCATTTTTCCACTGATTTGTACACAGAACGTAACCTCTCTTTAATGTTGATTTAGTGGTGACATGTTCGTGGTACATAGTTTAACATCTAATATCAAATCCTTGAATGGATTCAAAGCAAGAATTTTCAGTCATAGTACAGTAGCAGTCCATTGTTTTTACAGTGATAGCACACATTTATAGCAGCTATAGGATTCCAAATATCAGGTGCCATCTTGTTTCACTCATTCAACTATTTATACCACAAAACAATAATTAAATTGAATGTGAATTTTGAATTTATACATTAATATGTCTTGTTTGATTCACTTTGGCATTCTATTTTCTAGTGCTCTGTATCGGATATACTGCATTGCCAGGTGAATGGATAAGGGTCAACCTGAGGTGTATCTGTGGATAAGCTCTGGGTCCTTCTGAATGGTCCTGCAGACTAAAGGTGACTATTTTAATGTTACTCCCACTTTAAAAGTGAGAGGGAATGAAAGTCTCCAGCCATACTGTATAACAATTAATTTTAACTAGTCTTGTTTCAGAGAAGAAGGCTTTGGGATGTTGTCTGGAAAAACTGTGAATGCATCTTCTGAGATATTCAGGAGAAAAACCACAGCAGGAAGTGGCCAATCAAAGATCAAACATATCCTGGTTTAATTTGTACAATTTAACACCTATTTAGCTTCAATTTCCGCAACCAGGTCAAAGCGACCAAACATTTTAACAAGTTCATTGCAACAACTCAGGCAAGAAAGTATCATGTCGAATGAAATGTCTTTAATACTTACCTGAGTGAAACAGGTCAGTTTGACCTGGAGGATAATAAGAAGTCAGATGGAACTGCATAGGTTAAACATGTCTGTTTTGTAAAAGCTCTGGTGCACAACTGAATGTGTCTGCCGCCAGGTCACTCACTGTGCTACTTCTACAGGCTCTCCATTACTCACACCTTAATGCAGCCTCATTACCTATTATCAGCTTACCTTGTTTGATGCTTTTCTACTTTCCCTCACACTCAATGAACCTTCCCACCTCAGACTAGTTTAACCTTCATAACATGACACTTATAACAAATTAACTCTCCCCCATGTCCCCCATCTCTCTTCTATCTTCCCAGCTCCTTGACTCTGCTCTTCTTCATCTTCTTTTCAAGAGAAACTCCTATGTACTTATTCAGAGATTAATCACCACTCTGACTACAGCGATGATGACTAATGTAGAAATTAGGTGCGGAGTGGATAAATTCAGCCGTGACCAGCTTAAGGACTCAGTAATATGACTGGCATTATCTTCTCAGCATGATGACTTAATTCCTCACTATAGGTTGCTTTTAATACTGGCAATTTCAACGAAATAAGCTGAAGATATTTTTGCACGTCACTACGGACGACAGCTGGGTTAATGCAACAATGTAAATGTAGCATGAGTATGTAGCTGTACTAGGTCCAAATGATGTGGCAGGAGATGTTATGTTGTATGTGTGAGAGTGTGTAGTTATCTACGGCGATTTTATTTCTCTATTAAGTCCAGTATAGTAACTGAACAAATAATCAGGTACTAGAAAGGACAAAACTTTGCTTTAAAAAAAATAAAGAAATGTTCATAAATATTTACATCTGTGATGTAAGGTCATGGGGAAACAAGTAGACAACGCCTCTTATGACAATCGATAGTGGTGGTGAAATGTAACTTAGTGCTTTTACTGTACTCAAATAGTCACTCAAAAAGTTAGAAGTTTCTTCACTTGAGTGCTTTATGCTACTCTACACTTCTACTTTACTACATTTCAGAGGCAAATTGTACTTTTTACTCCACTACATTCATCTGATAGCTATAGTTACTGGTTACTTCACAAATAGGATCAAATAAGATTTTACACACAAAACATATGATCATCTTATAAAGCATGCATTATTATAAATTAAATTACCCCAAAAAAGGGCTCCCAGATAGCTCACCTGGTAGAGCGTCACCTATATATAGAGGTTTACTCCTGGACGCAGCGGGCCCGGGTTCGACTCGGTCTTCATCTGTCCTATCAAAATAAAGGCCGAAAATGGAGCAAAAAATAATCTTAAAAAATAAATAAATAAATAAATACCCCAAAAACGTTAAAATTAACTCCTTGACAAACTACAAGAGTAAAATACCACTAACATTAATACCTCATTAATAATTAATGCAGTAATATAATATACAATCAAATAACACTGACAGAGACTGCATAATGTATACTTGTACTTGTGATACTTTAAGAACATTTTGTTAATAATGCTAATAATGATAATACTTTTACGTTTTGAGTGCAGGGTGTGTACTTCTACAGTAGATCTGCCAACTCCCTCTGATAAACAATACATTAACTGTAAATAATGCATTGGCACAATACACATGTTGCCAGAGCAGACGACATGTATTTACAGCATACAAGACACAAATATTAAATTCACTTAAAATATGACCACACATTTGATATAAATCCTTTATGATGCTCAGGTGAACTGACAAAAAAGGCAGCAAGGAAGGTTCAAAACCTGAAGACATGACCAAACTTACATAATGCCACCTGACCTGAGCGCAGACACTGAACCTCCGCCTGCAGCCGGTGAGCTCAAACATCCTTCCGCTTCTGAACCAAAAGAATTCAAAATGACATCTGGCATTTCGCTGCTCAGGCAGACCTATGCTGAAGTTGTTTTTCGGAAGTCATGTTCTTTCATAACTTGAGGCCACTTACTGTAACATGCTGTCTCATGAAACGAGAAACTGCACACAAGGTCAGCATCTGACTGTGTAGGTGCACTCAAGCAAAGGGACTGTAACTTTTATTTAGGAAGAGCAATTGTGTAGCAATTGATCAAAAATAAGACTAATGCACCGAAAGTCCAGCTTTTTTGTTTTTCCACAATCAATCATCAATTATTTTATTGTAAAATAAATCTTCGCTAACTTTATTACATCCAAGAGTAAATAATTCCAAAGTATTTAAAAGTAATGTCTTGAATTGGGGTAATTTGTGACTTTGTTATGTATTACCTTTGAAGGGTGCATTTTAAATGTTTTTAAATGAGCAATGATACCAACCACAACGTGAAAATGAATATTTGAACAGATTCAGTGGCCATAATTATCTTTTAAATCCCACAGAAGGGTTGCATAATGGGCTTATTTACATTTGTTTAATATGTGGATGAGAGATTGAGAGGGCGTAGGCGTGCTCTGGACTGTGTTGGTGATGATAGAGTGTGTAGGAGGGAGGGCAACCAAACAATTATTTGCTGGGCTGTCTTGTCATACATTTTACTGATTTCACACCACAACCAGAGATCTCCCCTGTGCATCGAAAGCAAAATGTCTGAAATTATTTTAATAAAAAAAAAAAAGGATAAGTCTGGTTATTTATATTTTTTATTGTCAACAAATCCCATGAAAAGACAAAAAGACAACAATTAATTGATCCTAGTAAAATGATTGTCTGTGCCGAATAATTCTAAAATATATAGGCTTATAGCTTATTCCGCTGTGCCATTGAGCTCCATTGTTGACGGAAAACTATTAAAAACACAGCAATGATCCACATTGTTGGGTGACATGTTCCTTTATTATGATGAACATGGGCACTGCAGTTTTTTAGTCCCGCTGCTGAAAATACTCACTACAAGCATGCCACATGGGTTTAAATCCTCGGCGGAAAACAGTCCCCATCAACAAACATTTTCTCCCATTTGAATAACATTTGCTAAAAAAAAAACTACAGTGCCCAGCTGTTTTATAGAATTATCATACTTTTTTTTTTAAAGATTTTTTTATGGGCATTTCCGCCTTTAATGATAGGAGAACTCAGACGTGAAAGGGGAGAGAGAGGGGGAAGACAGAGGAAAACCATTGCAGGTCAGATTCAAACCCTGGACCTTCTGCATCAAGGAATAAACCATCTATATATGTGCATCTGCTCTACCAGCTGAGCTAAATGGCCACATAAGTAAGAATTATCATACTTTAATTATAATATTGTTTTTAATGGATTAACACATGGTTGGTTTTGGAATATTGCCAGATTTACCTTTAATTATAATGTAGGAAACTGACCCCAGAATTGTTAGATAGAGTAGGGCTACAGTAATAAAAGTGATGATCTCTATGAGAACCATCACCTAAGAATTAACCTCACAGACAGACAGACAGACACAGACAGACTGACTGACAAAAGATAATGGATACAAGTCACTGATTTACTGAGTTCAAACACTTTTTTTCTGCCTGTAATTGTATGGCACCGTTTGACTAGGGGAATCTAGGTGAAAGAAACAGGATAATTTTTTCATCCATTCAATCCTCGGCGCCCAGGTAGCTCAGTTGGTAGAGCGGGCGCCCATATATAGAGGTTTACGCCTCGATGCAGCGGGCCCGGGTTCGACACCGACCTGTGGCCCTTTGCTGCATGTCATTCCCCCTCTCTCGCCCCTTTCATGTCTTCAGCTGTCCTGTCAATAAAGGCCTAAAATGCCCCTCAAAAAATCCATTCAATCCTCAAAGGGAACATGGCCAATGGAGAGGAGACACGCTAAAATGATTCTACATCTTGGGTCTTTAAGAGTTTTTATTATAAATGAAGCAATAAGAATCAGTATTAGTGATGTTTGTTTTTTATCCACTCAGGATAGAGAGAAAGCCTTAAGGCTTTTTACAATCTTCTCCTTAGACTGCTACACTATTCCCACCATAACTGTGTCACTGGGTGAAGGATGCCTCCTCTGTATTTACTGTCAAACAATAAACTTCCTGATCAGAACACATCTACTCAAACACAGTAATGTCCAATTATAACAAATTTGGGCCTCTATCAAAGCTATGAGTCATGTAATGAACTCTACTTTCAAAATAGATTACATACATATAACAATTGAGCTTATAATAAATATATTGATCCTATGAAATACCAACACTTCAATAAATATGCTTCTAAAATTGACAGTGTTTATTTTTATTTATTAAAAGTAAAAAAACAGATGAGTTATAAGGACCAAACCTAATTGTCATACCCTCATTTTCATACGTGTATTCAAAATAAGACATTTGCCATCTTTCAGCTTTTAGGGGATGGGTGTATGGCCACCAAGAGTATCAAAACAAAAAATATATTCTTCAGGTTCTCCATTTGCTGTAACGACAAAACATCCTGTACAACTCACACTTAAACAGAACGTATCAAAGAATTTCATTCATTTAATGCACATGCAACGTGTATCATGCATTATCACACATTTATGTGACTAAAAAGAAAAAAAGCCGACTTGATTGGCACCATTTGATGAAGCATTTCTTCAATATAGTGTATAAAAGCATTATTACTTTGGTTTATTTGTGGCATAAGGCAAACTTAATATTGAACTGGTTATTTAGGGGACAAACTGTCCGTGTTGTAATCCTGTCTTCATGTTGAATGTCATAATATACAGTAAGGTCTTTATACAGCAATGAAAATCAAAACTGACTGTATACAAGCTGAAAAGACAAAAATGATTGCTCACTTCACCTTACTATTATCTCATGTATGCGTTACTTTAGTCCAAGAAGCTGTGGTGGGGTTCTGACTGTGCAGGATAAACCCACTATGATGACCAGAAGAGATCTACACAATGATGCCATCTAGAGGCAGAACTGAAGTATTTCATCAGCACAGCTCTTCAGCCTATTCATGACAAGGAGTCTTCTTCATTGAAAACAAAGACATAGTAGAAGAGAGCACTGATGACCAGCAGAGCGACTGATAGCAGCATGTTCTTCCGATTCTCTCTTCTTAACATCTCCAGCTCCTTGTCTGGAAATGACAAACAAAACTGATGGTAAGGCAATAATTTGTAATTTTTAATAAAATGAAAACCTTTATGAAGAAACATAACCTGCAATTGCTCTGCTGTTATTGCAGTAATGGCAGACTAAATGTATAGTAAGAGACTATAATGACATTAAGCAGGTGTTGCTGTCATGGCTCTAATGGAAACTTTCATGACCTTTCTGTGACTTTTCAGGAGTGAATACATAAAAATTGAGTCCTTTCTGTTCTTTATTGGGGTACGTTGTTTATATAAATGGTAAATGGACAGCACTTTTGTAGCCTTTTAAATCTTGGCAGGACATAGCAACACGCCCATGCAAGGTACTGGTCTGGTCATTGGGACCATAATGTCGTAAAATAAATTCTTGTATGCCTAGTGATTTGCACAGTATGAATAAGAATTGTATGGATGTCAACTTACCTAACTTTAGCACCCTCTGATTAATGATCGTCATTTCATCTTCCAGGTCCTGCCTGTGGAGCAGAGAAGATGAGAGAAGAAGGTTTAATCTCTGGACAAGTCGCAAAGTGAGTTATTTATTCTTGTTAGGTTTTTATCTTTGGAGTATTTAAAAGGTCCCATGGCATGACAATTTCACTTCATGAGGTTTTTTAACATTAATATGCGTTCCCCCAGCCTACCTATGGTCCCCCAGTGGCTAGAAATGGCGATAGGTGTAAACCGAGCCCTGGGTATCCTGCTCTGCATTTGAGAAAATGAAAGCTCAGATGGGCCGATCTGGAATCTTCTCCTTATGCGGTCATAAGGAGCAAGGTTACCTCCCCTTTCTCTGCTTTGCCCACCCAGAGAATTTGGCCCACTCATGAGAGAGAGACATCATGGCTTTCAAACGAGCAAAGTGGCAGTTGGTCAAGGCCAAGGCTAGGCATCCAAAAGAGCACCATGTCATGGGACCTTTAACGGTCACTATCTCCATCATCATCCTCACCTGTCCTTGTCAGAGAGCTGCTCTTTTCTGGTCCTGAACTCAGCCCTCTCCAGGTTGTCTTGACAACGCGCCCGCCGCTCCTCTAAACGGTCAATCTACAATATTTACAGACAAGTGAGATATAAGTAACACCTGCAAACGCTATCTTAGCTAGATCAGACAACATTAACCCATATATGACATTAACCTAGGGTGACGAAGACATGACCCGCCCTACTCTGCTTCTGATTGGCTAGTAATCGTTGCCTATGTTGGTTGGATTGGTTACGTTTAGGCATGAGAAGTGCGATTAGTTAGGGTTTAGGTAGAATACCAGGGTAAGCCAATCGGAGGCAAACTAAGGCAGAGTAGGGCGGGGCATGCCTTCGCCGTCCTAGGAAACGCTAATCCGCGACAGTGCATGAATGAAATGTGAAATTGTGATACATGAGGCGCAAGCTAAAGAGCTATCCCACTAGTTAACTAGCAAGCTAGCAAAAGACAGCGTTCCAACATCTTACCTCATTGGCGACACTTGTTTTCTCTCGTCTTTTGTCTTTCAATTTAGCCATATTGTAACCCAAACTTACTTCTGACAGCCTGGCTGAAAACTGTGACTATGCAGCGGAAGTGTTTTTCTTCCTAGTTCTTTTTCATTGGTTCATTTTGACACATCACTCATCGGAGGCGTTGCTGCCCTCTAGCTGTGTAACGTTACCAAAGATCCTCTAGACTAAACCGTGTCTGGCGCTACCAATAATAAATGGTTAACAGTCGTGCTTCTGCATCAATTTACGGCCATGCTTTAATTCACCAAGACATGTGAATAATGTAGTCTCGGAGGACCAAACAATCTTGGTTTCGACAACATCAGCCAAATTGAATTGCCACTTTGAATTAGGAATAATTGGGGGAAACCTTCTCAGTTAGAAAGTAAAAAAAAAAGATCATATAACCTAACATTATAACCCTACAGTATGTATGAAAAAAACACTAGGCACTGGTTTAATAGCCTGCCGGAGCAACATGTGTAGCTGTCATCCTCCTCCCCTCTGAGAAGCACAGGAGCAGAGTTGTTGTTAACCGATGTTAATCGGATTATATGACCTGAGAGGACACGACTTGATCAATTGAGAAGGAAAGGGACGATACTATTCATTCCCTTCTCTACCAACTAGCTTCTTTTAGAAAAAAAAATGCCTCTCTTTATAAACCGGGACCAAATATTTGCGCACCAGGTACACCTGCTGGAGCACAAACTGAGAGTGAGTGACTGTTTAGTGAATGCCAAATGCGAGATCAATTTATCCGAGATTGTTCAGAGACTTGTTTATAGTTCATGTTTATACCACGTTTTTAATTACTTTGAGACGGTAACATGTATTTTAGAGTAAGAGGAACGAATGCAGAAACTGAGAATGCTTTCGAGGTAAGAAAATGTCTTCTGTATTCATTACTTACAGGTTTAAACATATATAGGCTTTCTTATTTTCTAGATGGGCATGATTCTAGTATTCCTTGACCTCTTGAGTTGTTCAGCTTTTGTGTTTTTCCTAATTAATTTTTGTGCCACTTGGCTTAATTCAACAGTTTTTTTTCACCGTTCTGGGAGTTGGATCATCTGAATAATCTGTATAAGGCCCACTCTATGTTTGATGATAATTATCACTGTATGGAACCAAAAATTTAGTTTGACAGTGGTGATCAACTGAGCCTGAACGGTCAAGTAAACATTCTGTGCTTTTCATTTCATTGCCATTCAGTTTATGTGTCATATTTCATTGTACAGGATGTCTCTGTAATAATACAAACAAGTAATAGTTGACTGTCCTTTCAGGTGCTCAGTGCCAACACTTAAACACAGACTATTTGTAATCAGGCAACTATTACACAAAGTAGTATGTCTAATTGGGTTTATAGGCCTTTTTTAAATGTAGACATTTTGACCTTTGGTAGTAGAAAGAGCACAAGTGTAATTACGAACATTATTAACAGCCCCATTTCCAGGATCCTGATATTGTGCCGGGGCAGATAAAGTAATTAATGTTATTGAACCTGTGCCTTTTTGTAATACTAATGCATGTACAAAAATGAAGTGAGCAGGCATATATTCATTTGCTGTGCAGCATTTAAAGTTGAAAAGTCTAAGGGCCCTATCTTGCACTCAGCGCAATTGCCTTTGTACACCGACGCATGTATCATTCCTATTTTGCACCCGACGCACAGCGGACTTTTCCCTCCACAGACGCACGTCGGTAAATTAGGGAATGTATCTGCGCTCCCGGGGGCGGTTCAGCGAAAAGAGGAGGCGTGTTCCGGCGCAAACGTTACGTGGTGCTATTTTGCAGTTTCAGAAAACAATTCCGCCACCGACCAGGAAAAACCTAGTCTAAAGTCAGTGGCGCTAGTCTAAAGTCAGTGGCGCGTTATTCAGATGCTATTTTAGGGACGAATGCTTAGCCATAATGTAGCGTGTGCACAACGCGCATACACTTCTCTCATCTACAGCAGTTTACATTTTTTAATTACAAAGAAAAATATTACTGAAAATGCGCTTCATGTGTTTGGATAGATCAGGAGGCATTTTACAGTATAATCCTCAAAAAGTCGCAGCATTCTTTGTGGCTTGTTCTGTTTTACACAACATTTCCATGAATCATGGATGTGTTGATGACAGAGGAAATATTAGAGGACTTAAGGAGACGTGATGTTGAACTACGGTGGGATTGGACACTCAATGCGCTCCTGGTGGAGCGGGAGGACGGAGATGGAGTTGGGGGAGGAGGAAGGGGCACAACAGGTGCAGGTGGTGCGTTTGGAGGCCCACGCTCCATGGCTGCAGCAATCCTCTCCAGACTTGAGGAGATGCGCCCGAGAGGCCGCAGCAACATCGGCACCCGGTAAAGACAGGCATTTATTACTTTGCTGCATCCCGGACAGCTCCCGCTGGAATGTGAGATGACGCTCTGATTGGTTATTGCCACGTTACGCCCAAACCACACCTAGCTACTTCAGACCAACCCATTTTAGATTTGCGTCAGGCGCAAGAGTCATTTATCCCACCATTATAATAGCAACAGCGCCCGAGATCCGCCCACAAAGCTACTTGCGTTTCACACTTGCGTTTCAGATCGTTAAAATATAGGGCCCTAATTCTGTTCTTTCATTCATCTATATATTCACTTCCTATAGATCAAGTAAGTAGTCCCTGATAGTTCAAAGCAGGATACTACAATGCTGAATAACAATTACTCATCATTTAGCAGCAAAGCTGTTAAGGTACTGGTTTTTGTGATAAGGGATAACATTTAGCATGCTGTATGGAACGTAAGAGCAAACTAACCATCTATTAGGGAAATGGGTTGCTTTCAATGTTCATACCACGCCTCACAAAAACTCCTGTATTGTGTTAAAATTAAGTTAAATTCAATTAAGTATCACATGCTACAAGTGGGGGATAAGCTTATTTCAGCTGCTAGCCATTCTGTAGCTTGTCATAAAGTAAGAATGAAGTATGTTGTCATATCCTTTTCAGTGTCTGGGGAAACTCCGTCGGGACCATGAAGAAGAGACCAAGGCCCTGAACCATCATCAGCACCAGAGGAATGCACAGAAGTTAACCCGGGCAGCCCTGGCCAAACTGCTTTCTGAGGTCCAGGTACAAATCCACTCAAATGAATGTGTGCACACATGGTAGGTTCTGAGTTGTCTTTACTTCTGTCTTGTTGAGATGTTTCACTAAATAGCCTCAAGAAGGCAGGTAGTATGAGAACTCAGAAAGACAGACACACACACACACACACACACACACACACACACACACACACACACACACACACACACACACACACACACACACACACACACACACACACAGAGCCCTTAACAATTCATTTGTCCTCTCTGTGTGTTTGTAACAGGCTGTGAAGCAGGACTTGAGTGAACTTTTCGCTGTGTATTTGAGTTTTTCCACGGAGCTGGAGGAGCAGAGTAAGCAGCTGCTGGATAAAGTAGAGCAAGCTACTGGTTCTCTAAATGGTCACCGTGGAGATGAGGTTCAGAGTAAGTATGTGAGGGTGTGGCACCAAATTAACATAGATGCAGCATCTTTGACATCATTTTAGGTTAGGATTCTAAAGAAATCTTGAGGCTGGGGTTTATGTGTACGGTTCAGCAGTCTGCAACAGTGTGCAGGCGGCTATAAGAAGAGCAGCATCTTACTGTAAGGCACTAACACTCTGCCCTGAACATTGAACTGTGGTATTTTGCAATTTAAAGGAGCCAAATGTTGTTTTTTAACAGAACACTGTGGCATACTTGACTGCTGGACTGGACTGCGCAGTAGAGTTCAAGGAGACTGAAAGGATTTTTAGGACTGATGCACACATTTTAGGAATCCTATGTAACTTTTCATAGTAGCAGTTCGTAAAAGTTTACATTGTGCTTTTGTCCCGTGGGCTGAACAGTGCACAGCATCTCTCACTTCCAATAACTTGTTCTGCTCACTCATTCACCCTCTCTGTGTCTGTCTTCACTCTAAAGTGGGTTACAGGTAATGTGCTGGCTGTATCTTGAATAGGCTTGTAATCCTCTCACACTGTCCCACCCCTCCTCTTTCTCACCCCGCCCTTTGAGGTTGTCCAAGGTTGACTATCTTTTTCTAATGCAGTCCCGCAAGTCACCTACTCACCATGGCTCTGATGATTGGTGAAAACTGATCTTCCTGAACACATTAATGCTCCAAACAAAGTGACATTTCTTGACTCATTATTGTTGATGTTAGTTAATGGAGAATGTTACATTTAGCCTACGTACCTCCACTTTCCTGTTAGTATCAACCCCTCTGAAGAATGTTCTTCATTTCATTTACGTTGCATTTTATTTGCTACTTTGCTTTGCTTGATTTTTAACTCCATATTTCATACATGAGCTTTGGAATATTTCATGATTTATTGAGCTGTGCTGGTTGTGCGCTGTTGGTTAACCTTCTGTTCAGCTATTAAAGATTGCTTAATTATTTGCCGGGAACATGTCAAAAAAACAACAAAACAATAATTAAATAAATTACAGCTTTACACAGCCACTTAATGAAGGCTTTAAAGTGCAGACATACACTCACCTAAAGGATTATTAGGAACACCTGTTAAATTTCACGTTAATGAAATTATCTAATCATCCAATCACATGGCGATGCTAGAGGTCAGAGGAGAATGGGCCGAGTGATTCAAGCTGATAGAAGATCAACTTTGACTCAAATAACCACTCGTTACAACCGAGGTATGCAGCAAAGAATTTGTGAAGCCACAACAAACACAACCTTGAGGCGGATGGGCTACACTAGCAGAAGACCTCACCGGGTACCACTCATCTCCACTAAAAATAAGAAAATGAGGCTACAATTTGCACGAGCTCACCAAAATTGGACAGTTGAAGACTGAAAAAATGTTGCCTGGTCTGAGTCTCGATTTCTGTTGAGACATTCAGATGGTAGAATCAGAATTTGGCGTAAACAGAATAAGAACATGGATCCTTCATGCCTTGTTACCACTGGGCAGGCTGGTGGTGGTGGTGGTGTAACGGTGTGGGGGATCCCTTTCACCTTCAGAAATGCCTTAATTCTTTGTGTCATTGATTCAACAAGGTGCTGGAAGCATTCTTAAGAAATGTTGGCACATATTGATAGGATAGAGTCAAACAAGGTATTAGTATGGTGTTCCTAATAATCCTTTAGGTGAGTGTATTTTACAATGAAATACGATATTTGAAGTGCTTTGTTACTGTTATATCATTTATTTTGATAATAATTTATGTGTAATATAATTTTTAAAACAGATGTTCTATATATGTTCAACCAAGACTATTCTTGAATGTCCCAGGCGGTCCTGAGTGAACGGAGGTGTTTGGTGTCAGGTGTACCTACATGTCTGCTGCAGGATTAAAGACTTGGCCTGAATAAAGATTTACACCAGAGAACAGATGCCCCTGTATTTGGAGTTGATATTTACACAGACAGCCATTCATTCACCTTTACTGCTTTTTGCCTTCAGATAGTTTGAGCTACAACTAATACTGTACTGCAGCAAATTGCCCATCAAATTGATCTATCTAGGCCTTTCAATGTTGATCTTGTTTTTTTATTGTCTTAAAGTGAACACAACAATGGCCTAACCTTTAACCACAGTCCATGATAGAAAATCCTTCACTATTAATTTAGATTTTGAATGGACTATTTTCCTCTAAACTATCTTTCTGCTCTCCCTGTCCAGACTTGCAAGCTGGTGTTGCAGCTCTGGAGCGCTCTCTGGAGGAGGAGAGGGAGAGGTGCAGGGCAGAGAGGCAGCGGAGGAAAGAACTCCATAATGCACTGGTGGTGAGGACAGATGTTTTGTGTCAAAAGATCATGGGTAATACAGTAGGTTCTTATTGTGACCTTCACTGTCACTCTATGTTTTGCCACAGGAGTTGAGAGGCAACATCAGAGTTCACTGCAGGGTGCGACCGGTTCTACCCTTTGACCACGTCCAGTCCTTCACCCCTGGATCAAGGTGGGTCAACACATGGTTCATCATTACAACATGAAATACTGTATGTTAATCGAGTTGTTCTGTGCTTGAAATGCTAAAACTAAAATAAATCTATTCTTTTCTCTATTAGGCCTGCGTCATCAGAAGAAGTGGTCTCTGCAGTCAGTGATGTGAGTTTCACAGACTGTTAGAATTTATTTTATTGCCCCTAGATGCTTCAACTTTCTCACTTTTGTGTGTTATTCCTCGTTTGGTGATTTCAGGACACGGTGATGGTGAATTGCATAAAAACGGGGATTCCAGTGCAAAACAAGATGTTTGAGTTTGAGAGGTGATATCAAACACTATCATGATGCGATGTGCATTATTCTATTTCAGTTTCAGTTTATTAATTATTAGTTTTTGTGTCTTCCAGAGTGCATGGACCAGAGGATTCCCAGGATGCAGTGTTTGAGGAAGTCAAGCCGCTCCTCACATCTCTGCTTGATGGGTGAGTGTTTAAGCATACCAGAAA
Organism: Perca fluviatilis; assembly: GCF_010015445.1. Classification (NCBI taxonomy): domain Eukaryota; kingdom Metazoa; phylum Chordata; class Actinopteri; order Perciformes; family Percidae; genus Perca; species Perca fluviatilis. Next base: position 19,856,182 of record NC_053129.1, read on the forward strand.
AAGGACTCTATCAAATCACAAGTCATTTTAATGTATTAATTCATAATTCAGCTCTATTCATTAAACACTACCCTGCGTGAATAAAAAACATACAAAGAAACACATGACAAACAGCTTAATATGACTGCAAGACTTCAGCATGAATTGAACGTCATCTGGCTCCCTGCCCTGCAGCTATAATGTGTGTATAATGGCGTACGGGCAGACAGGCAGTGGGAAGACCCACACCATGATGGGATCCCAGCTGCTGGAGGAGCACTCGGGGACGCAGCAGGAGACACGGCAGGGTATTATCCCCAACGCTGCCGCTGAGCTCTTTCGGTGAGAAAGAAATGCATTTTTTATTCATTTGTTTTTGTGATATTTGTGTGTAATGACTAAGCTCTGCAGGAGGTGAGTGTGTTTTATGCTGTGCTGAAACCACAGTAGATTGGGTCTATTGTATTGTATTGTAATTCAGTCCTTCAGGAATAAAATCAATTCAGTCCATTAATTCATAATGTGCGCTGAGAGTTGAACCGGGTTGGTCTTTGACCTTTTCTTTATCTGTCCATGGTTGTGTGTCTGTTCCTGTGTGTGTGACCCAGGTTGATCTCTGAGAAGCCTGCAGGGAGCTACACGGTGGAGGTATCAGTGATGGAGGTGTACAACAACGAGGTGCTTGACCTTCTGGCCAGAGATGAGCAGGGAAACGCTGCCGACCAGCGTCGGGACGTCATGACCACCTCCTCTGGTGCCAGCCAGGTCATCTCTCTCACGTACGAGTGAGTAGAGCCGGAGCTGAGGCGACTGTGTGCACAAGATGTTTTTTTGTTTGAAGGGTCTAGCATATGAGATTTTGCAGCTCAACTGTTTGTTTCATGAAATAGTTGTGTCCAGCTCCAACTGAATGCTAATGTTGCTCCTTAACTGCTAGGCTGTTTGCGAAGTTATTTACCATAGAAAGTTTATAAGTAAATAATATGTTAGATGTGTGTTTTACCGCTTGCTGCAGATATCCTCAAACATTTTTTAATTTTTTATTTCATCCTTTAACTTAACATGTTTTTTTTTAGCCACTTGGGCCAACTAAGACTATTATTATTATCAACTTTTTAGCTAACTTATTAGCTAAAAAGCTTATTGACATATCCAGCAGACATGAAGCAACATTAGCATTCATATGGAGTTGTGTTTCAGGCCACCTGATGAGTGGATATGTCTGGCTCTTTAATGCAGGTAGTGTAGGTTTTTAGAGCTTTTACAGTTAAAGCAGCTGCTGGGACTGTAAATGACTTTATGAGAGTGAACCAAACAGTAAAGTTGCGGGCAGGAAAACCAAAAGAATAAGTTAAGGCACTACACTCCACAGAGCTGAAGGTGACTGCAATGTTGGGTGATCATTTGCTGCAGGTTTCTCACTATGAGTTATACCTTTCACATAAATGTAGTCATTTGATCCATTGTTAATATACAGTAAAACATATATAGGATTAAGATGCCAGGTAATGGTGTATGTGTTGTATGCATATGTTTTACAGGCCTGTGCGTAACGCCTCTGAGGTGATGCAGATCATCAGCAGCGTTTTAAAGCTCAGGGCTCACTGTCCCACCCTCGTCCACACCGACTCCTCACGCTCACACCTCATTGTCACCCTCACCATTTCTTCCAAGAGCCCCAATGCACTGGCCCTGGGTGAGACGCATTCACACACACACTAACACGTCAACATTAACATCAAACGGTCTTGCATGGTGACTTTATGACTCTTTCATTCAGCCCGCAAGCTACAGAGTGCCAAGAAGGACATGCAGGGCTCCACCCAGAAGGAGTGGTGGAGTCCACGCTGTCGCCGTGCCAACCCTGCTAACCGCCACTCATCTGATGATCATCTCTTTGCAAGCACAGCCACCTCTCCCTGCCGCTCCCCTTCCCATTCTCCATGTCCCTCCCCCAGGCCCAGCATCTCTCAGGCTCCGTTCAGGACCAAGCTGCAGCTGGTGGACCTGGCAGGGAGCGAGTGTGTCGGTGAGAGGGTGTCATGGGAACATTGGTCCCTGAATATTTTAGGATGCACCTGGCAGAATTTTAAGTGGAAAATATACCCATCTTAACATGCAAAATTGCAAAAAGGGGCTTTAGGCTAATGCCTAATTAAGATGCTGTAGATAAACTGCTGCTAAAAATTAAAATCAAATGTCAAGTGGGTACATGTTTTTGCTCTGATGAGTTAATTTCTCAAGAGAAAAACTGACAGACTACAGCACGAGGGTTCCATTTTAAGTAAGCTCACAGCAGTTTTCCCCTCCTCAAATGCAGCTCGTTTCTGTTTCCTTTAAGTGTCTGAATCATGAAATGACAAATGATTCATTTACAGTTCACAGTACAAATAAAGCTGACGACGCAGGTCTTTGTAATTACCTTTTTCCGTTTACTGAACCCAGTACAACAGATGCCTGTTCACTGAGCAGATCAATTAGCTTCAGGACATATACATATTTGGTTTGTATGTATGTGTGTACCAGGGATGTCTGGAGTTTCGGGAGCAGCTCTGTGGGAGGTGTCCTGTATAAACCGCAGTCTCTCTGCTCTGTCTGATGTCCTGGGAGCTCTGGCCGAGCAGAGACCACACGTCCCCTACAGGAACAGCAAACTCACTCATCTGCTACAGGATGCCATAGGTGAAGCAAGCACACATACACACACTCTCTCTTTCTCTTGACCTATGACTCATGTCTCCCGTGTCTGCTTCCCCTGGAAACGACTTATTTAACCTCAACATGTCTTCATCTAACTGAAAGATTCCACATACCAGTATTGTTACCCTAACTGAAACATAAACGCATAAACAATACCCAAACACGGACTCACTCAAAATACTCAGTGAAGATTTGTCCATGCCCAAGAATGAAAAGAAAAGTACAATGCATGTAATTAAATCTAATCTTTTCATTGTTGTTTTACACCTCAGGCTTAAATATCCTCTTGTTCTTCTTCATCTTCTCCACCAGGCGGCGATGCCAAGCTGCTGGTGATGCTGTGTGTCTCTCCTACGCTGCGCTTCATCACCGAGTCTCTGCAGTCTCTGGGCTTTGGCACGCGGGCCCGTCAGGTCCAAAAGGAGCTACCGAGAAGGAAGAATAACACCCTCAAAGTTAAGTGACCAGACAGAGGAAAAAGGTTTCATCCTTTGCAGATGCTGTGGCAACATAGGTCCTGTATCAGTCATGCCAACAGAACAGATTTGAGGGTACAAGATCCATACCTGCACATTTGTTATTTTTGTTTGATAGAGTTTGTGGGCCCTTCTTAATCTCATTAGTTACTTCAACTAGGAGATTGGTTTTTCCAGAATGTTTATGTATTTATGTTTTTACATAGATCTTGATAGCATGTATTATAGGGCGGTCTGAAGCCGCAAATGCCTCTATGATGCTTGAATTTAGAATGCGTTATTAGGTGAGGGATTGTGTAGAGTGAGCTAGTGGGGGGTGCAGGACCTCGACACGAAGCGGAAGTGTCTTGAATCAGATCTACATGATCTTTTACTTATTACACGGCTACTCATACAGAGTTTACCCGCTGATGACGCCTGCGTCCCGGTCGGGGTGTTTAACTTTACCGCCAGGTCGTGTAATGTGTTAATAACCCTGCCAATTACCAAGGGTGCTATAGTAGTTATGAATGGCAATGACGTTACACAGATGTTGATGATAACTCAATTTAGTATACAATCACTGTGTTTTCGACTTGCTGTAGATCATGTCAATAGTTAACAGTCCTGTATATGCAAAGGCTTTCTGACTGAAGTAGTCTTACATGTATTCTTCTGTAAATACATTTCAGTACTTGCATGTCATGCCTTTTCTTTTTTAGTGTTTTGGGTGCAGTTATGTTTATACAGTATTTATACATGTTTATGTATTCTGTATCTGTAACCATCACCATTTTTTGGTTACACCTTACAAGTCTGTCAAACCCCTTGATAGAATAGACTCAGTAGAAAATTGTGTCAATATTACCTTAAAATAAACAGCTGATATGCAGATATGTGTATATCTTTGTGCATCAGTCTGTTCCAGAAAAAAAAAACATACTAGAAAACTTACTGCCATTAGGTAATTAAAAATGGTGTTTGAATACATTGTGCAGTCCCTTTAAATATAAACAATTCAGATAAAGTGTATTGCTCACAACAGCCTTTCTATACAAACTACTTTCACAGTGGGGGGTTGTTCCAATAAGCTGCCTGCCGCTGTGTAGATAACAGCAAAGAGGAACACATACAATCCCTTAAGCACTGGGGCAAGATTGTATTATTTTTAGCTTTTGTTTCACAGTAAATTATTTGGAGCAGCAGTCAGGTGGAATATTCTGCAAGAGCATACTTAAAGTCAGGAGCTGTGAAACTGATTGTCCAATGTGGCAAAACCCATCAGGGTGATAATAAAGTACACCCGCTGATGATTATTTGCCAAAGTTATTTCAGGTCTGTTGACTGCAGTTTAATGTTGGAAGAAAACACATCAAGCAATTTCCTCCAAGGTGAAATAGTTGGACATCTTCCAAGCATGATCCGAATAACATGCTGTATCTGGTAATTAAATCTCCTTCTCATCACACACACACACACACACACACACACACACACACACACACACACACACACACACACACACACACACACACAGACACACACAGACAGACACAGACAGACACACACACACACACACACACACACACACACACACACACACACACACACACACACACACACACACACACACACACTCTCATTTCTAATAAGCCTTCACCTACCAGCATGTGCAAACTGCGATGAGAGCTCTGCACAATGTATTGAAGTTATAATCCCAAAGCTGACATGTTTTTGTCATGTGCCAACCTGACATGAAAGCTCAAATGCCCAAAGTGTCTTTGAAACTCCAGGCTTATAGGATAAAGAGTGACAGGACAAACAAAATAAATAAGATTATAGCGAGAGTGACAAGATAATAAACATGCAAACTCCAGGAGCATCCTCTGTTTAGAGAGACGACTGGGAGGAAAGATAGAGAAGACGAGGGGAGGTGAGAACAGGAGGAGAGTGAGGAGAAGAGGAAAGAAAGAAATAAGTGTGAGTGAGAATGAGATGAGAGAGAAATGAGAACAGAAGGAGGTGAAAGTCTGATGGCACATGAAACTGTGAACTTTTAATTTCATCTAGACATCTGACGAACAGAATCTGAGATAATTTCTGGATGACTCTTCTCCGCCACAGGTCCAGATGTGGATCATTTAGAAAAAAAAACATCAGATAAACTCCAGGGCCCTGTTCCTTCATATACGGATAAGTTAGTTAGCTTAATTTGATTTTCAATTATTTGAAATTTTTCAGCTCTTCAAAGCTGGCTTAAAACACATCCGGAGCTGTTCGGTTAGGTGGATAATGGCCAAGAAATCTCAATTTCAGATACAAATGATGTGCTATCTTAAAAAATATAGAGAAATCACAGCTTAAACACGATTATTGAATAACCAGTACGATCTCTTAATATAACTTTAAAATAAAGGGTGAAATGCCTCTAAATGATACAATACACTAAAGGTTTCCGAGCCAGAAAACAAGGCATTTAACTATGACATTATGATGATGATTTTTCAATTTATAAATCTGCATCATAACTGCAACTCTGTTCTTTAAATATGACTAAACTACTCCAGGCTTACCCGCTTATTCAGTAAAATGATCTTAATTCTTATCAGCCAACATAGTGTTTTAAGTGCAGTTAGAGGTTTCATTTGTTTCGTGTTCGATGAAGTGATCTTGAATAACAGTGAGCTCTAAAATAAAGGCAACCTGAGCAGACAGGTTTGTACTCCTATACGGTGATTGACTGGCATGTCACCGTGGCTACAGACAGCACATTTTTGCTGCCGCTGCACTGTAGTTACCTCCTGCTGATGAACCTCGGGATGCTGCGGTAGCTTGTGTTTACACCACAAACCCCAATCAAAATGACATCATTAATTACCGTTTCTGGTTGCATTAATCTAATAACCATCAGAAATATTAAGTTGAATATACTTAATTTTGCTCATAGTATGCAAAACTAAATTTGGCTCTTTTTAAAATTTTATTTAACAGATTTTTGTAGATTTTTAGATTCTAGATATTTAACCATTTATTGTAAAAATGAAAGAAAAATTACAGCCACACTTTGTTGATTTCTCAATAATTTACATGTTCTCATCTTATATAATTACGTCAACATGCTTCTGCTGGTGCCCATAATAAAAGGAGTAATTCATGTCTAAAACTGACTTTGAGTCTCGGTCATCATCGTTCTGTACACAAGCCTGTACTCTTGCTTGACGACTTTGGGCTCAGTTATCCATATCTGAAGAGCAGGGCTCAGCTGTGGAGATGAGACAAACTCAACAACAACAAATCCATAACATTTAGGGCTGAAACATAACATTAGATTTTTATTAATTCAAGCAAACTGTTACAGTCAACAGTTACATAAGTTACATGGTATACAGTATTGATCTAATCTTTTTCTTTTTTTAAACCAGGGATTCTGTCCACACCGTCCCCCACCCCAAACATAGAAACAGCAAATCCATACAAGCGCAGGCAAGTAAGTAGTAACAGCACAATACATTCATCAACTCAACGATACGTTTTGTACGAACAATAAGGCAAGTAGAAGAAAGAACGAACAAACGGAAAAGGATGGCAGACATTTTCTTTCAAATGAGCCAAAACAAGGCATAATGTATCCTTCTCTTTCAGGCCTGAAAAGGCAGTATCACATAAAATGTATTCTTTTGAACATTTGCTGCTGTAGAACCAAACGAGGTAAGGCTTCTCGTTAGTGGGCAGGTACACGGTAAAGGGGGATCTGACGGAAGAGCTGCCTTCAGTGGTGTTGAGTGGTTTGTACCTGGTGTTGGTCAGACTCTCATTATCATGGGTACCTTCTCAAAATTCAAAGTTTTCCTCAGCACACTAAATATTCATCAGGGACAATTAGAGAGGCAGGAAATCTGATGTACATCTACAGCATCTAATCACTTCCAGTGTCCAAAGAACTTGAGAAAAGGATGGGAGCTCAGTATACTAAAAACCAGTGGCTCAGTTTTTATCTTTGACGTTGCCTGATGTCAACATGAGCATACATGGCTCCTTAGAACCTGGACAGACAAGAAGCTCAATCTCTTGGCATACATTTCCCTGGGGTAAAAGTTAGATGTAAGTGGATGGATATGCACACGCGTGGCCAAGGTAGCCATATGCTTCCCCTTCTTCATTTTCAACCATACAGCAATCATCACATCACATACCAACACAATCTTTTGCTTGTTCTAAGTGGTAAAGTCAGTCCTGATAACAAGAGAGAAAACAAGGGACAACCCAGCTGGTGCTGATGCTGAGTGAGTGTTCATGTAGTGGTCAGTATCAGCAACTACTGGCCCATTAAAACTGCAAATGTTTCAGCAGAAAAAACGGTAAATAAAAGACGATAAAATAAAAACGCATTCATTAAATGCTTTGTTCAGCCACCAGGTGGCAGAACGGTGCTGGAGAACTTAGGATAAATGCAATATGCCTTCATTTTTTCATATTCTTGTTTTTTTTTCTTCTTCTTTTTTTTTTACATCGACATACATATAAGAAAACAAAAACAAGTGGTTCCTCAGAAAAGTTATTTTCATGTATACCGATCGTAAACATGGGGGATTTCATCACAAGAAATCCAAAAGAAACTAAGTTGTGTGTTAGTGCAGAAAAGAACGAAAGCACAAACTTCTCTTGGAACACTAGAAAGACCGACGAGGGCGACGTGGAGATTCTCCTCCGAACACAAACCACAACGAGACAGAGATAAAAAAAGAAAGAAAAGAAAGCTTGACAGAGGAAAAGTGGGCGACAACGATGTTTCGCTTCTTTCCAGAGTAGAAAGGACTCTTTGATGGCAGGGTGTGGAGTGCAGGCATGGGGGGGGGGGGGCACCTGAACACATTTGTCCTCTGCCGCCAACCCTGATCGTCATCACTCCATCCAGTCTCCTTCGTCAAACTCGGACTCATCCTCTGAGTCAGAGTACTCCACAGCGATGCGGCGCGACAGGATGGTGGCCACGTCATTGCCAACGCGCTCGTGCTTAGCCTCTTGCTCTCGCTGCTCCTCCACTTTCCGCAGCTGTATGCCTGGAAGAAGCAGTAACAGGCAGGAAAAGACTTTAGTTTATGATCATGTAACGTGAGCTCTTCAAATTTGCTTTTATTTGTCTGACAAGCAGTCTAAAACCCAAAGATATTCAATTTACTAATTTGATAATATTCAAATTTGAGAAGCTGTAACTAGTGTTTTGTTTTTTTTATTGCCTTTTTTGCTCACATGGACTTTCGATGCCAATTATCTGTCCATCAACCAATTAAATAATTGACTCGTTTTTCAGCTGTTTTTTTGTTGATAGATCTGATGTATTTCTTCATCTGAAAAGCATACAAGGAATTAAACTTAAGAACAAAATACACTCTTACTCCTAAACTGCGAGTGTTTGCTCTGTCCAGAGAAAGTCTGGGAAAGTTTTGAAAACATTTCTGGTAAAACACGACCCACCTTTTCTGATAGCTTCCAACAGGACACTGCGTGCATCGCTGATTGGTGGCAGATTGGCTGGATGGTGCCTCTTGCTCCCCATATCGTGAAGGCTGTGGGGCAGCGGGGAGGCCATGGCTCCTGCTGAGGGAAAGGCCGGCACAGGTGGCGGACCTGACAGACATGGCGAGGAGCTCCGCGCTCCTGGGAGGGGCAGAGGAGGAGGCGGCGGGGGAGGAGGCAGGATGCTGCCGTCCGACAGGGTCCCAGTGCCCATGGGTGGGCCCCTGTCCAGGACCTGCTGGAGACGGGCGGGAGAGCAGTGGAGGGGAGGCGCCACGGGTGGAGGGGCCGGATGGAGCACCCCTGGGGCGATCTGGAGGGGAGCAGGGGGAGGCGGGATGGCCGGGGGCTGCTGCTGGACTGGTAGAGGAGGAATGGGAGGAGGAGGAGTGCCCCGCAGGCCTGTGGAGGGTAACGGGGGAGGCGGAGGGGGAAGAGGGGGAGGCGGTGGAGGAGGAGTGTTGGAGTTGAGGCCTGCTGTCCGTGCTGGAGACTGGGGTCTGCTGTCGGTAAAACCTGAACTGGAACTGGGGAGAGAGAGAGAGAGAGAGAGAGAGAGATGATGGGAAATTAGAGTGCTGAAAAGTGAGACAAAAAAGTTTAAATCAATGCTAAGTAGTGCATATGGAGATCCAACTTTGATTTGCTCCATCTTGTTCAACAAAAATCTAAAATTAATAGCCACATAAGTTCATAAGACAGATGATTTTTTTTCAGTGGAACAATGTGCAGCAGTACATCAGGCTCAGCTGCTTCATCTATCTAATAAAGCGAGACGTATCTGTATGTATGTATGTGTGTGTGTGTGTGTCGGTGTTTGGGGGCGTGGTTGGTGGGAAGGTAACCTGTACGTCACACGCAGACGCCACATGCTGAACGCTTTACAGCACTTTCCTGGAGCACGAGCGGATAGCTGAAAGGAACATCGCGACTGTTGTGTGGAATAAGATTGGCGAAAAAAAAAGGTGCTACGCTTTTCAGCATCTATTATTTCGCTAAGAGGAAACTTAATTAAAAGGTCACCTGCCAACAATATATACTATTAAACTGCTGTGAGCTGTAGCCTACATTCACCACTTCTAAACAGAGGTAGAACATAATGTAATCTCAGAGATTATTCCTTCACAGCGCTGTGCAATGCAAGAAAACCTCAGAGCTGAACCGGGCAGACACGGCACTTTTCATCAGACTCACCCTGGGTCGGGTTAACTTAGTCTACTGCTAACTTACAACACTAATAACATTACCGTGGCCAAAATACCCCGTGAATCAAATCCCCTACTACACAGTTAACCGTCAAGCCACTAAACCTGTATGGAAATCAACACCTCTGCTGGTTAACGATCATACGACACGACCTCTCTCTCTCTCTGGTAAATCAGTAGCAGGCTATACAGTGGAGTTGCATATTAAGTGGTTTGGGTTCCTTCTGTAAGTCATTTTGGGGTACAATTTGGTTTTGAAGAATTCTACAAGCAAGGCCAAGCAATCAGCCCGTTCCAAACAGGCACATTTTCAACAGGCACTGCACTAGTGTTTTGTTTGGGGTAAGTAATCATACTTTTCAAACTGCAGAATTGTCAAGAGAGGTTTAGACGTTTGAATTGGAGAGATGACGCACCTGGAGGGGTCCCTAACTCTGCCACCAGACCAGCCCTTACAAAATACTGAAAATCATAGCAAGCCAAATAATGTCTACCTGAATGTCAGTATGCTGAATTAGAGCATAAAGGACACTGCATGTCAGAGATGTCAATATTGGCCATTAACTGCTGATGAAGCTCTGTGAGTGGATCAAGCTCCTACAGGACATAGCAACACAAAGACCGACATGTTCATAATCAATTTTCAAATCAAAAGAGAGGGGGGAAGGAAATACAGTGTTTAACTACATCAAATGTGGGGAGGAGGTAAAGTGAGAAAATTAGATATTGAAGAGGATGGTAAGGAAGAAACAGCAAGACACCAAAACCAAAAGTCAGAAAAAGACTTAAAAGTAGAAGTAAATAAAAACAAGATGAGTTTGTGAGTAAAAAAGAGAAGATAGCTGCAAGGATTTCTGCAAAAAATCAATGAGATATTTCTCTGTTGCTGCAGCCACAGCGTTAACCATTCCCTTTGATCTCTCCATCCTTTCAAACAGTGACATATGCAGCAAAAGTGTGCAGCAGAAAAACAACCTGAAATACGCTCAGTGACCTTAACACTATTGATCCTGCCCATCTCAAAGCATTTTGCTTTTTTCTTCAGCTTCGGTCCACAAAACCTTCATCTATCCGTCCACCCCTTCGCCACTTTTCTGTTGAGCTCCAAAAAGAAATCCTTGTCCAAATGAAAAAGAAAAGTAATGGAATACCGCTTAGTACCACCAACTGATCCATAACAGGAAAAAACTGAGATAAAACCAAACTAACTAACAAACCAAACAGAGGGGATGGGATTGTAACTCTATGTGTGTGTGTGTGTGCTTGTGAATCAGACACAAGGTGAAATAGTATTTACAAATGATTCCTCACACTTGCATCTGCGTGGGGCAACAGATGAGCATGATTCACTTTTTCAGTCAGGTAAGTTGGAAATCGGAACTACAACTTCCTGGGGAGCACCTAATTACTTTTTTTGCAATTGCTATGCAAAACCATAAAAACGCATTATTGGAGGTTTCCGAGGGGACATAAAACTGAGGTTATGTGTTGTCTCCTGTCCCACCTGATCACAGAGGGTGGCTTGATCTCTCCCAGTGGGTGCATGAGAGGTGGAGGCGGTGGAGGGTCATGGGGCCGCGAATACATTCTGTCCCCGGTACGGTTCAGCAACTCGTTCATCTGGGTGTAGGGCAGCGCCGCCAGCGAGAAGGGCCCGTCCATTTGTTCCATGTACAAGGGAGCCCTGAGCAGAGAGATATGTTGTCCTTAACTCACATTTTGTTTGGTTCCTCTTTGAATTTCCCTCGCTGATTTGTGTTTTTATTTAGTGCCTTTTGTCATATTCAATTGTATTCTCATCACCATTTCTTTTTTCTGTCAGAACTTGAAGTAGTCGGCTAAACACAACACTTGTGGTGAGTAGGAACTTAATTATTGTTACCCCCATGGTTCCCTAACAATCCTGATCTACTGTCCACTCTACATGTCAATAAGTGGTGAGCACTTCCACCAAAGAAGACGTTTTCTCTCATTACCTTTCTAGATTCATTTGTGTAACGTTTAGAGGCTTGAGGAGGAATAATATCCATTTCACGAGAAAAAAGTAAAAATTAAAAAAATGTAGAGTAAAGGATTTTGCGTAGCAGAGCTTCTGCTTTTTCTTATCCTGTAAATCATCTTACAGGATGAAGATGATTTACCCCCAGGTTGGAAACTATTATAATCGATTGGGTGTAAATGTTCCAAGCCATTACAGAGGTGGTGTAAAGGTTAATGTGGTGCATGCAGGGTACTACAGTCTACTTACTCCTAATCAAAATTTCAGAGTTCAAGATCGGAGGTAATTAAGAAACAAGCTTGTTGAAGTTTTCTTTTGAGGATAAATGAGATCAACATTTACATTTTGAACAATTAGAGATGACATGATGTTTCTCAGTGAGTCTGTAGACCCAGCATCTGATGTAGAAATGTAACACAGGAAAAATGAAATGAAATACACAAAGTAGCATCATATAAGGCTGTATCACACTCCACTTTGGCTCAGATCAAGGCAAACAAATCTATTCTTCTACAACGGATTAAGTTACTCGTAGACAATTACAGTTCATCTGCTTCTTACTGTATCTGGCACCAGTTTTATATATTTTTTATTTTTGAGTAAAAATGTAAACGTGCCTCAGCTTCAAAACCAATTTGAACGATGCTTCCTAAGTACTGCTGGGCTGCTCTCATGGTCCAGGCGAGTCTGTCCATCACAGACTCTGTGGCTATTTGCTCATGACATTAAGGAGCATTTATTCACAACCATCTATATGTGCCGACACTGCCGTTTGCTTCCTCATCAATACTTGGAGAAAAGACATCATGTCAGCTATTCATGGCACTGACAAATCAAAGAAAACCACTAATTTGCATAAAGTATTTTCTGACTGGCAGCGAAGTTATTGAATATGAGTGGCATTGGAGCTTTGAGGCACAATAAATGCAATTACAACTGTGATGAACCTTAAATGTAGCTGTTGTAGCTGAAGTGTACATTGCAAGAACTCGTTCTCTGTGGATTGGGCCCAATTTATTATATCCTGCTGACAAAGAAGTATCCAATCAGTATTTTTGAAGCTCATTGATATTTTAAACTAGAAGTCATACATTCTGTAGATCCACGGTTACCAGCTTGTTAGTCCCATCATTCGACACTTGCTGGTAACTCCTAACAGGCGATGTAGCACTGACTTTCATAGATGAAGAAATTGTAATTTTATGCCTAAAGGTAGATCTAAAGGTTGGTCTCTGAGAATTTTGGTCTAGTTACAACCAATATTCCAACTATGAGATGTGTGAAGCCACCTTTACATACCTGTTGTCGTGGTAACCTGCAGATCCGTTGGGCTCTCTGTGTTTGTCGTCAGGTATGTCTTGGGCGAGCTCTGCGCCCAGGGCCAGTTTCTGCCACTCTTTCTTACGATCGTGAGGCGCCCGCGGTATCTTCTCCGGCTCCGGAAGACGGTCTATCGCCTTCATCTTCGGTAAGCACGGTGATTGGTGGGGGTCAGAATGGGATGATGGTGAGGGAAGAAAAGGGTTAGAGGGAAGAGGCAGGTGAGGAGATGTGGGAGAATCAAATGGAGGACAAATCCTCAAGCGATGGTTTGTGGATGGAGAAAAAGAAAAGGAGAAAAGAGGGAGAGAGAAAAGATAACAGATTAGCTGTTAAATAGTAAATACATGTTATTTGTGACAAACAGTGACTGCCTGTCACACACTATAACAACAGGCACAGGTGACAGATTAAAAGTAAAAAGAGAAACCTGAGTAAAAGAAGCATATTATGACAGTCCACACACACACATTTTAAACATGGATCTATGTTGCCCCCCCCCCTGGATTTACACTATTTTCTGATGCTAAATGCTGCTACACCCTCATTTTTTTAACTGTACACATGTGCCACATAAATACATATACCAAGACCTCCCTCTTAAACAATTCCCCTTCATTTTACACTTCTATTCGTTTATACTTCTATTCCTCTTAATCTATGGGCGATGAAGACTTTTCAAATAGGCAGTGTACTGAATTAGCTCTCTGAAGACACAAATCGTTTAAAGAAATACTGTCGTACAAGCTTGGGAACAGGGAGTGCTCACTGACCGACTTGGACCAAATCAAAGTATATATTACTGAAGCATGTAAATGAGAAAGTAGTAATGGAGTGACAGTTTGAAAATGTTTTTACATATTTACTCAGGTCTTTCAACAAACAGCACTCCCTGCCACCCAGACTTCAGCATGACTGACTCAACACACACACGGTTGTAAAGAAACTGAGCAGCGAGCTGCTGTAGCGGGAATCGCACACATAGTTTTGAATTTTAAATCACTGTATTTTCACATACCTGCCCTGGAAGGTCTAAGTACCTATAGACCTGATCATACATGCGGGGGTCCTGCAACTATAAGAACAAAAACAAAAACCACAAGAGAAGCACCAGGGGTGAGGGGAGGGGATTTAAAAAAAATCAACACAGCACAGGATTGAGCACAACACCGCTGCACACAGTCAACAGGGACAAAAACGGAGCGGACGGTGAGAGAAGGTGGGACAAAAGGGAAAGAGGGGAAAAGAAAAGTGCTGTTAAACAGAAAATGACAACACATGGCACAGCTCGGGGGACATCACAATGCACAATACACACACACACACACACACACACACACACACACACACACACACACACACACAGACAGAAAGAATACTGAGGTAGAAAGAGAGAGATATCACTGGAATGGGAGGATAAACTACAAAGGTGTGTTTTAACATGTGGGAAAAAAACTTTTGAAACCTAAACCTAAACAGCTCAACTGAACAATGACATGCAAAACAAACACACGCACACTCAAGTCAACTCAAAATAACACATAACAGGTTAAAGCACAACAACAACAACACAGCAACTAAATACTGATGTGAATAAATCAGTTTAGTAATCCTGAGCCACTTGCATTCATATTGGAATATAATATTCAATCATGACACACAATTCAATTAAAACACATTTTCTAAAATATTTGTAAGTGTTATTCTATATCTCAGTTATTGTCAACAAATCCCATGAAAAGACAAAAACCAGCAATGTGTGAGCAATTCTTTCGGACTTCCATAGTCTGCCTGCGGCACTCAGCCTCAGGCCCTCTTTATACTAAAGATATATAAATCTCAAAAACAGGTCACAAATTTATGCTTTCATTTTTAAAAAGGGCTAAATACTTTTTCCACAACAGCTGGGCACTGTAGATTTCAGCAAACAGAAGTAGTGCCTTTGTTGGGGGAATATGTTTAGGTATATGTGGGATTATTTTGAAATAAACTACAGAGCCCATGTTCATTGTAATGAAGGAGCATGTACATCGTGTCTCAACAATGGAGCTCTATGGCACAGCGGAATAAGATACATCATGCTTTGGGTACACAGACACTACTTGTCAGTAGAATCAATATATTGTTGGTTTTAGTCTTTTCATGGGATTTGTTGACAATAATAAAAATACAGAATATCGCCATATTTATCCTTTAAGTGTAGGTCATTATACAATCAGGTATTAAGCAAGCTATAGTACAGTTCACATTCTACAAACTGCCTTTACATAAACATATAAAACATTCCCAGTTGGCTTTCTAACTTCTGAGGAATCAAACAATAATTGAAATTCTATTTCTAATAGCAGAAACACAATACAGGTTGTTTGTATGCATTTTTTTGCCCAAGAAATGTATTAAGGCAAGTTTAAAAAAAAAAAAAGGCCTCTGAAACATAATTCCTGGGACTCTGCATTAAAACCAATCAATTTATTTTATGTCATTTAGAACCTGCAGGGTGGTGTACCCTACTTATATGTGTGTGTGTGTGTGGGTCTTGAAATGAAACATGCTGGCTGATTCAACACAACGTGGGTTGTGGATAGCATCTCCTCTGCTTTGGCTAAATGTTGATTTTGCCCGTCCACTGCTGTGGCCAGGCCCTGAGAGCGGGTGTGGGAATAAATCCTAATGGTAATGCACATTGATTAGGTTCTGATTCATCATGGCTCATTACCCCTGATGAGGTATTGGCCGAGGAGAAGTCTCTGCGCTCACACACACACACACACACACACACACACACACACACACACACACACACACACACACACACACACACACACACACACACACACACACACAATCGCCTCCTACTCTGCTCCAGCACATTTATATATCTGCGCTGACAGACATTTATTCCAAACCTCAAACAGCAATGCACCCTGACAACACGGTCTGCTGAGGCAGAAGGAGCTGCATCAGAAGGTCAAATACTTTAACTTATCGTACTCTGCCATTTTCCAAACTGTGCAGAGCCTCAGAAATTCAGCAATTTCTGGAAGATTAGTTTTACTGGAATAACTGGAATTGTTGGGTCTTTGTATATTATAGAGTGTGGTCTAGACCTACTCTATCTGTAAAGTGTCTTGAGATAACTCCTGTTATGATTTGATACTATAAATAAAATTGAAGTGAATTGAATTTTTAGTATGACTAACCTCTTACTTCTTGAAAGGTTTGCAGTTACCGTGTCTTGCCGATATTTAATAAAGCATTACAAAGCACATTTGCACACAAAAAATAAGTGAACATACTGCAATATTACTTTATAGACTATTATTATGGGGTTTTGGTTTTATTGATGTTACAATAAGGAGTGGCAGGAAGCAGAGCTGGTAGACAGATAAAAGGGCAAGGAAACGCATAGCACATAATGCAACCAGACAACCATCTGTCCAACGGAGAGCATCACAGAGAGCATCACAGAGTGACGTGTTTAATGCAGCAACGTGAATGTGACAACAAACACACAGTAAACAAGGGAGGGAGGGAGGGTACTCTGCGTTTGTAGATGAGAGAAAATGAGAAACAGTGCATCTCTGCGTGTGCATGCACGTGTTTGTCACAGCAGTTATAAATGTGGCTAATTTCAGAGGGCTGAGGTCCACTAGGTCGTCATCCTTCATCTGAATGGACTGCCACTGGCAGAGAAAGTGTCGCTGTGTAAGCACTGTAAGTGTGTACGAGTGTGTGTAATACACTAGTTATAGATTTATGTTATGTGCAGAACGTGTTCTGTCTGTGCACAAATTCCTACTGGCTCGTATGTGCATCTTTTGGTGTGTACCTGTGTGTGTCTCTGCGTGTTTGTGTGAATGTTCAACGTGACAGAGTCAGCAGAATTTAGGCTATGTAAAATAACCCCCACAGGGAGGCCTGCAGAGGCACATGGCAACTGGACCACCCTGCTGCTGACAGTAACACAAACCCCTCACACAATACACACATTTCTGCTGCTGCTGATCTATTGGATTTGGGTTGTACAGTAATTATCTGAGGCTACTGATTTTACTGATGAATGTAATAAAATAATCATTGTACAAAAAACTGCAAATATGCATCTGCAGCTATTATGATTTTATATCTGTAACAAAGAGGAAGTTAGTTTGACCACTGACCCATACTGGCAGGGCAAACAAGTCATCTAAAGATTGCTCCCATTCCAAAGAAATGTGCAGTTAATTCCACGATCACCTAGCGTAGGACCGAGTTGTCTTGCGGTTAGTGAAATGTCTACTCCATGGCTGTGTCCCAAATTCCTTATTTCACCGTACCTACAGTACCTACTTCATAGATACTAATGTTAAACTGACATGCAGACAGGTGTTAATTTGGAATTTTAAAAATCAACTACCATTTCATTTCAGGTTTGGCTGAAACTAGACGTACATAAATGAATGAATTTTTAAATAATTAAACAAACAAACAGGACATTGTTTTATTTTCTAGCCATAAACAGCAATGCAATTCAAAGCAACTGAGCTTTGCTTATTTTTATATTTTTTGAAAACTTAAATGATGGTTGATTCCATGGACTTACAGTTTGCAAAGTGGATTGGCCACTACTGTCTGCATGTATGGCACTCTCTGGTGCCAACCAGATTACCTTCAATTGGAATTGCATGTACGGTAATGCAGCGTTCAAATTAGGTCCAACAATGTCCTCTTTTTGGAGGATTACTGATAAGACTCAGTGTCTCCTATTACTAGAGTAGAACTGGGATGCAGTCCGAGCAGGTAAATACTGGAGGCTTGTTAGTTGTTAGGGTGGAGGTGGGGAGCTCTCTTGTCCACAGCAAACCAGAGGGAGAGTGGATAGAGGGGGGAGAGAGAGGGAGGGCTGCAGGCTACCGCGCGGGGAGCAGATGCTGGCAGAGGGGGGAGAAGGGAGAAGCTCTTACCTCAGGGGGAGTGAGGAAGGGAGGAGGGGTTTCAAAGAGGACTCTTATAAGGCCATTGGGACACACAAGATAAGGCATTTCCAGCTGCACAGAGTTAGACCAGGATTCAGAAAAGAGAATGTGAAGCAAAAGTTAAGAGAAGACAGAGGAAGAGGGATCCTAAAGCAGTATTTTTACAACTTCTTATTTTTTTACCACGACACAATTCGGTGGCACTAACACGGCACGCATGTTCAGCTGTCTTTATGTGGCTACATTATCACATACTTCGAGTGTTAAAGTTGTTTTAATTAAAATGTATGGTACTAAGCTTGAGCTGGTAAAAGCACACAGAGTTTTAGTCTTTCTCTAATTATTCTTTTAATGTAAGTCAGTCTTTTAAAAGAAATAGGAGCAATACTGCATTTATACATTGTTATAAAGCACGCTCCACCATATTCTCCTTAAAGATTGCTACTAGCGGACACATTCCTCACGTCAGACTTTTGTCCTTGTGAGATCGAAGCACTTCTTTGTCAATAAAAGGTTCTACTTACAAGCAAAGAACAATGTGTAGCATCCGCTCCTCTAATCATGTACCCTAGTGTAGACTTTTCTGATGCACCTTTTTGAAACTTCCATACAAGCGTGCAGAAGGACATCTTGCATGACTCAGGTGAGTATACACATTTATTTTCTGAGTGGTCGTTATCAAATAATTATGTAAACAGAAATTCTGGTTTTGTTATTGTCTGGTTTATACTTAACATCAGATATTGACATTGCAAATTGAACACCTTGTAGTCATTTGATACTTTGACTTCCGAATTTAAATTAAATAAAGTCACCTGTGAAAATGTGGGGGAAAAATATGTGGCTCGTCAATTAATCAAGCTATCTCATTAATGTTCAATAATGGACGCCCACTGGTTTTAATGAGGACTGGCAGCAGTTTTATATATAGAATATATACTACTTCTGGACGAGTGTACGAAAATAGAAAGAAAAAACGCTTCATTTTAATGTCAATATATTCCATAATGATTATAAGGCGTTTCCAGCTGCCTGCGAGTGCTATAATAAGACAGGAGTAGGAGAGGCAGAGCCAAAGGGGCTTCTCCACAGGGGATCCAGTCGCTAGAGACAAACCTCGATGTAGTTTGGACTCAAACACTGATCTCAAAGAGAGGCAGCAATGGTTTCTTCTCTTTTCTCCTCAGTCCCTGGGACTTTCCTCTCACTCCCTCTGTCTCAGCACATAGTCGACTCTACTGCTAATCCACTGAGGGTGAGGCTAACACAGGAGCTAATGAGATTAAGACACTGTAGGCCTATTTCCCTTCTCTCTGCCCTATGCTTTCCATTTATCAATGTCTGCTAATCTTTGTGTGCCTGTGTGTAGCGTAGTAATGTGGTTTTAGACCAACTATTATTAGTGATGTGACTCAGTAAGAAAATGGCTGATGACTGAATAAAATCAAGTAGAGGATAAAGCATTTTAATCCTCATAACAGAGATCTATTTTCTGTGATGTATGATACAATCCAGAGCACTGACACTTGAGGAAAGGTTGCTTTGGAACAGGAACGATTTTAAGTGAAGAAAAGAGGTGTTACACATCTATACACTTGTACTGTTAAAACTGTACGATCTATCACAGAGGCCCTCGTTGACACTTCGCTCATCGATTCATTTGATCTGGTCCTTCGACACTCTGGGCTAAAATATTTGATTTGTTGTCTTTTCTCACAAGTGTAAGAAGAAACTTTGACCTGAACCCATGAACTGTTTTTCCCATACACCAGTGAAAATCAATTACTTGTGCTCTTTGCTGGAAGGCCTCCAAACCTCAAGGGCCGCTGTGTCAAGATTTAAAGAGTCAGCTACACAATGCTAGAGTTTGCTTAAAACATAACCATGATCTAAATGTATCAAACATGAACTCTTTATTGTCTTTTGATTATTGATCTTTTACATTAGAAATCATAAATGCCATGTATGTTCATCTACATTGTTTTGTTTATTTTTTTTATTTTTCTATCGTTCCTTTTTAATTTCTTTTAAAACTTTTTTAAATGTGTTCTAGTACCTGAGAGATGATGGGGGGTTGGGGAAGATTTGTAACTTACTGCCATTCATTATGTCCAATTATGCAGTATATATAAACACAAATTGTGTACGTTTAAAAATCCTTGATAACAAGGCTTGGTAAGAACTCCAGATTATTGTTTAGATTAGAGCCTGACCGATATATCGGCGGGCCGATATTAGGCATTTTCCAAACTATCGGTATCGGCATTTATAATGGCCGATAAATAAAATAAAAACGGATGAAACACCCTTCAACCATGTTCTGAGTGTTGGCGTTGCATAATTTGCAAAGAAAGGCACTCTACAACGTCCCAGTTGGCAACACTCGTGTTTAACCCTTTAAATTTCATATCTTAAGTTTGTATTTTTACAGTATACATTTTATTTATCAGAACTTTAAAATATTTTGATGTTCCTCTGTTCTGTTGTGACAATAACAGTCTCATAATTAACTACAAATAACTAATGTTCTATATAATAATCTGTTTACGTTTTGTTACGCGTTTCTGGATTTAAAAAAAAAATTATATGGGCCGATATATCGAAATATTGGATTTTTAAATCACCAAATATTTGTATCGATACCAGCCTTAAAAATCCTTTATCGGTCGGGCTCTAGTTTAGATGCCAATTTCATTGTTGTGCCCTGCCGTAGCTAATAATATGAAGTTGCAAGGAAAAAAGTAAGATGAGCTGGAGAGACAGAGTTAGAGTGGAGACAGATGGAGGAGAGGGAATGTGAGGCAGAGCTGGAACATTGTCTGTCACGGAATAAAATATGTTGGCAGCCAATCTCGGATAGCGTCACGCTGACTGACAGGTGGCACAGTCCGTCAGGTCCTCGACACTGCAGCTGCATGGTGGATCATAGTTGATTTAGATCTGTTTCAGCATTTGTCTGTGCATTTCAATGCCTATGTGTGAGTTAACAATGGTAAAACTGGCATTATAAAGTTTAGAAGCAAAAATGATTTAATGATATCTGTAATCATCTGGTGAAATGATAAGGTGGAGTACAAAGAGTCCACACACACACACACAGACTCACACACACACACACACACACACTTCGCCCTGATCCTCATTCAGACCATTAACCGCTACAATGGTAATGCAAACCAACAGATATGTGTGCATAATTCCTTTAATCCATCCTGCTCTCCCTGTGAATGTCCTCTAGGCCTTACCATGAGGTCTGTCTAACTGCCAGTGTGGTGAAGAGGGGAAATGAACATGGCTTTACAAGCTGAGCCCACCCGGGGCTTTAATTAGAATTAAATCATTGGAATGAGCTACAAGCGGTCATATCAACCTTACCCCTCTGAAGCAAATCAGGTCTGTCTGCTGTTGCAAATGAGCTTTCACTTAAAAAACATCCATGCATGTTTTATTACACTATCCTAAAGGTGATGAATGCTAAACCAGAAAACCGCAAATAAATATCCTTCATTTTACCAACTAATTATTGGCTAAACTGGCCTTGTGTCCTCTCTGCGCCCACTGCCATAATCATTAAAAACCTTATAACCAACAAATATATATCCTCTTCATTCACACAATCTCTCAGTGGAAAATAACTCTTTATTCCTCATTGAAATTACTGTAATAAGCTGTGATTGACTGTGAGGAGGCAAAATATGGAGCACGCCCTGCTTCCCAAGCAAGCTGGTGCTGATTAGAGCTCCTGGTGCTGAGAGTAGGAAACCCCTCTATTTTGAGTAAAGGGGGGTGGGGGTTGTCACAGCTCTGCATTTGATTTGGGAGAGGGGCTTTCTATGGATGTGCAAGAGCCCCTAAATTCATTGCTGTGTCTCTGTGTGCATACAAATCAGATTGAATTTGTGTGTACAGAGCTTCCACGTGAAGTTACGTGGGTCTGTATGTATGTGTAGAGGCAGAGAGATGGCACACAGTGCGGGGGCAAGTGAACAGCAGATGCTCCTATTAATTAGATTTAATGATCACACAAGTAATAACTAAGAGGGTTGACTGTAGCAAGAGTTGATTCATCAATTAGTGGTGGCTAATTAATGCATTAGGCAACATGGCTACAGGCCTGTGAATCTATCAGTGAATCACCCTGTCAGTTAATTCAAGCAGGACACATCAACCTGTATCTGTGGAGACTACAGGAAGACTTATGTTCACTCCCACTTCATGTCTAACTACTCGCTCACCTTAGTGCACATGTGCTCACAGCCCACTGCTCATCACAAACACCTCGATCTACTGCAGCAACCAAAGAACCAGCACAGTCCTGAATTGTTGCATGAAGAGAAAGTAAATTGAACTGTCCACTGCCAGGATCCTGTGCTTTGATTGTTCAGACATACCTTCTGTTTCCGCCTCTCCTTCCTCTTGTCCTCTGTGTCCTGCAGCATCTTCTCTCTCCACAGGTCAAAGAAATAGGACGGATTGGTGTAGAACTTAAGACCCTCCTTCCCATCGTCCCTGCAGATGGACAAGAGAAACCACGCTTGAGAAGTAGTTTTCTTTCATTTGTGAAGCTAAATAATGACTGCAATCCTTTTTAAGCAGAAATTCTGAACAAATGTGTCGTGAATATTTGCTGCTTTTCTTTGTCACGCATATTTAACTGAATATCTCTTGGTTGGACAAACAAGATAGTTGAAGACACTTTGGCTGGGAAAAACAAAAGCATTTTTCAGACATTTTACAGACATAACGGTTAATGAGCTAACATTTTACAATATGTGACTGTTCCATTTGAAAGAGCAATACAGCATATTTTTGTAGTACTCAAGTACTTTACTGCAAATCATTGGTTGGGCTGCAACTTACTTTGAATGTCATCATTGACTCATTTAGCCAATTAGTTTCTCAAATGAATTAATAGTTTGGACAAAAAATGGATAGAAAATTGCCAAAACAATTTGCTCATGGTCAGTTCAAGGTGACTTCATTATATGTTTTGTTCAACCAACAGTCCCTTTACAATAATGTAAGACTAACAAGTTCTTACATTTGAGAAGCTGGAGCCATAGAATGTTTCAGCATTTTTGCTTGAAAAATGACAATTATTTGATTATCATAATAAGTTGAATAATTTTCTGTTGATGGACTCATCAATTGACCAACTAATGGGTTCAGCTCTACATAAAGGATAGGCTGGCAAGAGGAGTGGGGAACAAAATTATACTGCTACATAAAGGTCTTTCTCCTCTTAAATTGCATGAGGCAGGCACTACAGAATTTGGACAACCTTAAAAAAAAAAATAGAGCGAGAGGGAAATGTTTGATAACAATCATTTTTATTTTCCTGTGCCCTGCCCCTTGCCTATCTCAGTCTGCTTTCCTCAAAAAAGCATATCTGTTTACCATTTGCCATGATTAATAGCTAATATCCTGCTTTATCATTGATTCCCTCTGAACTCTGCTCCGCTCTCTGTCTTCTACACTCGCATTACAGAAGCCTTTGTGATTGGTGGTTACTGGGGAGAACAGTGCCATGATGATCGGGAGGGAAATGGAAAAAGACTTCTGACAGACACAGGTAGGTATCACATCAAAAGGTCTGTCTTGACAAGGCAATGATCATACAGAGACGCCCACACGACATGATTCATATCATTACAGGGATAAGCCTTGCAAACTGCCCTGCCGATGTCTTTCTCCTCTTTCTGGGCGGTTTCCAAATGTCTTTCTTTCCAGGTATATCATTCACAACTTATCCATTTGTAAAATATGTGGAAAGCTGTCAAAAACTGCAGCTTTGGGAGTACCTCAATTACCCCCTCAATTACAAACAGACTTAAAATATTGTGCCTTGTAATTTCAATAAAGCTGTACAGGATTTGTGGCAGCTGCTGAGTCTGTGTTTAACAAATCATCAACTCTCAGCCTTGCGAACTCTGCTCAATAGTTCTTTACTGCACTGGAAAAACACTACCCCTGGAGTAGGGACTTCTTTGACACCCGGAGGTATTTCTCTATACTGTAGTGTACTTCTGAAGCTAAATGTAGTTGTATCCTTCGGTCAAAGCGCAGGTAAAGCTCAGAGTTCGTCAAAAGGTTCTTGGTCCCCTGGGAAATGTATTTAGGTGGAAACACCCAAAAGAGATGCAAAGTGAGAGGAGCTATGAGTGGAAACGTAATGATATGCAACACAACAAATAGAATTCAACAATGGGATAGAGAAAGGGTGTAGAGAGAGGTACTGTAATGTATGTGTGTGTGTGTGTGTGTGTGTGTGTGTGTTGTGTTCCATATTCATTAGAGCTAAAGCAATTAGTTGATGAATCAGGTGACAAAAATGAATCCACAATAATTTTAATCAATGATGGGTTGTTTAAATTATAGGTCAAGCAAAAATGCTGGATCTTGCTTGTGAAATGTGATTATTTCCCGCTTTTCTTTGTCTTATATGATTATTAAGAGAATACAGACATTTTACCAAAAATCCAGTTTGAAGGCATCACCTTGGACTTTAACACCTTGGAGAAATTAACCGATTAATCAAGAAAATAATCGTCTTTCTCTCATGGACACACTAGTAGAGCAACATTTCTCTATAACAGATACCTCATTTACGCTAATGGACCATGCGCTCAGGGGTACTCCATCAGTTGTTATTCAAGGAGAGGTGAGCGCAATCACAGCCAGCCTGGGAACTGACCTCGACAAGGCTTAGTGCATGATTTTATGTCTTGTTCAACTATCCCAATTAATCCTTGAATCTGAATAAAAACTGATGTGTAGCCTTCAGCCAGCACGAAACAAAACATTTAAAGTAATGTGAGCAAGGAAGGCGCCCACACCTGCCTTTAGCATGGCCATATCAAGGCCCAGATAAAAAATAAAAACTGTCTTGGTCAGGGTGACAGTATTATACAGAGATGGGTCATGTGTAAGATGCTGGAGGAGAAAAAATGGAGTGAGAGGAAAAAAAAAAGAAGAAGTGAGAAAGCAGCATAGTGACAAGGCTGAGAAATAAAGGAGCGGGAGTGCTGGCCAGCAGAGCTTTTTATGGATTATTCATCTTCAGAGATGTCTGGTGTGAAAGAGTCCCAAGCCTGCCAATAATAATATACCTATGCACAACCTAACTGTGTATCCATTTGAGGTTATGGCTATCAGAGCTCAGTGTGTCTTTTCTATTTTCTCTCTGCGGTGCATTACTGTGAGCATTACTGTTAATAAAAGCTTTAATAGTGGCAGGCAGAAGTATAATGCAAAAGAATGGGCCAAATAACAGCATAAATTCAAGGCCATTTAGGTGTTTCTGTGTTAACACAGCAGGTGTAATCACTCTCTTTATGCCCATCAATAAAATGCTAATTATTTTTTCCCCAATTTCCACACTGAGGAAAGTGGAAATGGTCAAATATATGAAAAGTTGATAAAGCTAACAACTTTTAGCATACAATTCACTTTTCTAAAAACCAGAAATACCCAGAAAACCCCAGACCACAGGTAAAGTTAGTGAAACCGGCTGGATTCAGACCTGTAGGGCGTGAGGATGTTGAGGGGTGGCGGCTGCTCGCATGTCTGGAAAGTCTCCTGCAGTGGGACGGGCAGCGACGTGCGGTCAAACAGCTGCTGGTCCTGAATGGTGGAACTCCTGAAAGCCTTCCTCATGGTAATGTCCTGAAGAGACACTATGGAAGGGAAGGAAGGATGGAGAGTAAAAGAAAAGAGAGAGGAAGAGATGGGGTCAGGTTCTTTAAGAAATATGTGATACACGTTGTCTTCAACCAACAGACTCACACGTCTCAGATGAAAACAATGAGGACCATTTGGCTCCAACTTGTCATTATAATCATTGCTGTCCTAATTGGCTAATTTCAATTCCCCCCAAAGCAAACCCACACATGACTGCTAAACTAAGCTAGGCTAGGCTCGGGTCGTCTGTCAGAGGCTGTGGGGGTAATTCTTTCATTCAGGACAGCGGACATTTTCGGAGGGCAAAAGAAAAACAGGTTGGAGAAATTACTAAAGGGGAGAGAAAACACAACCACACTCATGCTAACCCTCAATCTGGTCGTGCCATGTAGAAAACAGCAAGTCTTGGAAAGAAATCCAGAGCGTTGCAAGCAGATCTGAATTTTACATGAGGGAATGACAAATGGATACACTTTACTGCTACCCAGAAAAAGACTGAAAAAGTATTGTGGAATATTGAAAAGGTAGTGTTACAGGCCTCTATTATTAGCCTTTCTACTGTACCACACACACAACAAAATGAGAATCAAATACTGAACTACAACAGTACAGTAAGTCAATCTCTTAAGCCAAACAAATAGAACAACTGAGTTAAAGGCTATCATTGAATGCTTGTCTTAATCAAATATGACAAATAAAACCATTTTACTTTATGAAGGACAACTACCCCAATCTGATCTTCTATATTGCAGCAGTACAGCTGGGTAATGACTCCCACAGACTCTCACTGTCGTGAAGGACCAGCCCCCTGAGGCACTGAAGTATCATTATTAACAAACATTATCAGTAAACCAAGGTTTGGCAAGTAACACTCTGGGAGAGAGAAAGGAAGCCAGAGAATGCAAGAGGGAGATAATAAAACTGCACGGACACAACAGAGGTAGGGTGATGGAAACAGGGGACAGACCGAGGCAGAGTGAAGAGGCACTAACAGTAAAACAAAGAGCAGGAGCTGACAGATAGGAAACATTCACAAGAAATACAGACGAGTAAAAGGCGAGAAGAAGAAAAGAACTGAAGAGCGGATTAAACGAACATGGACACATGCGAATTAAGACGGAGTGGTGTAAAAGAGGGTGGTTTAAGGTTTCGGAGACCAGGCAAGGGAGAAAATCTAACAGCCATTTCAACAGCAAACACACACAGACAAACACAAGCTGTGTACAGTATATTGTTCTAGAGCCACAATGATTAATCAATTAGTTCAACTATTAAATTAATCGCCAACTATTTTGATTATCCATTAATTGGTTAAAGTAATTTTTTGCGGGGAAAATGATCTCATTCCAGCTCCTTAAATGTGAATATTTTGTAGTTTCTTCACTCCTCTATAATTATATTAATATATTAATTAACAAAGATTATCTACAGCCCTATATTGTTCTACATTGAACAGAAATGACCACAGGAGAAAAGTGAGAGTGGTCACGGTCTTCTTATGTCCTCCTGCATCATAGAATAAGGAAAAACTGGTAATAACCTCCTATTTCACAGGAAAACTGCAGGCGCAACTATGGTAAGTATGGTAGGTCAAAGTCGAAACATGAAGTTAGTCTGTAAACTCAGATGAACACAGCAGACGGTTTGGGTAATAATTTAACTGTTAACCTTTGTTTTATCTTTCAAAGAAGGTTGGTTAACCTGGATGTTTGTTTTTGGCGATGCTGCAGCATTTCCAGATGTAAGCAATTAACTTGGTGAGTACAATCTTATTAGTGATTAGATCCTAGATCAGCGACATAAGTGGTAACCAACAGTGTTGGGAGTAACGTGTTACAAAAGTAACGCAATTACAGTAATGTATTCCTTTTTGCTGTAACGCAGTAATATAACGCATTACTAATTAAATAATTTAATTAAAATGCTTGTCTTTTACTGTGACCATTTACTGTTCAATATGTTGCAGTTTTACAAACAAGAAAGCGAGCAACTTAGCTTGACGGACATGTTTGCATCTAGGGTCTCACGTTCATCTCAACACAAGCTAGCAAGAGTACACAACAGACAACATCCGTGTAGGCTACTTCAAAATAAAAGCACTTCCTGTGACGGTTCACAGTAAAACTAAATTACTGTTAAACAAATAAGGTTGCGGACCTTTTCACATATCAGCTGGAAATCAAGTACTGTAAATAATGTAAATAGTGAGTTTTAATCACACTATAATTGACCATTTCCTTTAGACTGTTTTAAACTAAACAACATGACTTTCTTATTCAAGTGCTTTAAACGAACATTTTACAACAATGCCATACTTCAACACAACTGTAAGGTACTTTTAATTGAGTATTTTCATTTTCTCCTACTTGCCTATTGTACATTTTACTTATCTATTTTTATAGCTTTAGTTACTTTGCATATCCATATTAATTATACAAAATATTATGAATAATCTATGATGTATTAAAGTGGATAAAGAGGAGACTTTATTGATCCGGTGATGAAATTCACAAGCTTGCTGCCAAGTCAAAGTTCCGCTGGTATTTTGGCAAAAGTAAATCAAAAGTAATGCAAAAGTAGTGTAACGCATTACAATTCAGAGAGAGTAATATTGTAATATTGTAATATAACTAATTACTCTCAAATGACAGTAACTAGTAATCTATAATGTATTACATTTTGGGAAGTAACTTGCCCAACACTGGTAACCAATGATAAATAAAAAGCCATAGCTAAGGTGGCATACACTGCCCACAGCGATCACAGAGGATAGAAATGCCAGGGATAAGTAATGGTAATAGTAATAGTGAGATCTAAGAATTTGAAGTAGATTTTTTTTTTGTCCTGCCGCCTCAATGCATTTATGGAGAGCAGAGCGCTGTCAAATGGTGTGAAAGAGGCAGTGCAGAAGGATGAATCTGATGCAGAGTGAGGTGGCTATAAACCTTTGCCAAGCAACACTGGGAGCACTGAGAGAGGCACACTGCACTAATCAATGTGGGCAGAAACACAGAAGGGACACACACACACACACACACACACACACACACACAAATATCTTAGCATGATGTTCTACAGCCTAATTACAAAATGTCACTTATTCAGCTGAAGTACCAATTACACCCATTTAGTCAAGACATGTAGCTAATGAGAAAAATGTGAGTGTAAGCGTTTGTGAATGAATGAGTAAGTTAGTGTGTGTGTGTGTGTGTGTGTGTGTGTCAGTTCGAGCAGCACCAGGTGCAGCAGCAGCCTCTGATCTCAGCCTGTGAAGCTCCTTATCAGTAAACCAGTGAGGGATAGTTTATCTGTCTCCCTCATATCTTTCTCTTAGACAGATAGCATCTAGCTGAAAACACCCACAACCAAAGAGAGGTGAGAAAGTTCTACACGCGGACACGGACACGGACACGGACACACACACACTCTTTAGAAGGCTTTTATCATATTATTTTTACCACCTGCTTGCTGGTATTCACCAACTATGCTTCTGGATCAACTATAATACGTAACGTAACGTAAATGATACTTTCTGCATACTTGCTGGGGTCTGCATGACTTACATCTTGTCATATGCCAATTTCCCATAGGTCACCAAATGGTGAGGGGGGCCCGAAAACAACATTATCAGAACCGACATGCTGTTTTTTTTTTGTCCAATCCAACCATTAAAACACCTGACAGATTTGACAGGTGTACTTGTTGATACAAAGAATTCATTCAAATCCAATATTGCCGTAAAATAGTCCTGCTTGTTGATTTGCAGCATTGCTTAAAAGGAACACGCCGACTTATTGGGAATTTAGCCCACATAACCCCAAGAGTTAGACAAGTCGATACATACCCTTCTCATCTCCGTGCGTGCTGTAACGCTATCTGACGGGCCCAGTGGCAGCAGCCCATCACAGAAAATGCAGGTGAATGGTTCCAGCAATCCTACTGCTCCAAATTGTGACAAAATAACAGCAACATGTTCCTATTTACATGTTGTGATTTGTAGAGTCACAACGTGTACAAAAAACAACGTAACATGAGACACAGCCATCTTCTAACCGTAAACAAACCAGGAACTATATTCTCAGACAGGCTTGCTGCAAAGCAAATCACTCCGTCCATGTAGCAGAAGTAGCAGAGCTTGGCCTTCTGAGAATATAATTCCCGGTTTGTTTACGGTTAGAAGATGGCTGTGTCTCATGTTACCTTGTTTTTTGTACACACTGTGAGTCTACAAATCACATGTCAATAGGAACATGTTGCTGTTATTTTGTCACTTATTGGGAGCAGTAGGATTGCTGGAACCAGTCACCTGCATGTTACGTGCTGGCCTGCTACTGGTGGAGCCGTCAGACAGCCTTACAGCACGCACGGAGATGAGAAGGGTATGTATCAACTTGTCTAACTCTGGGGGTTACGGTGAATAAGCTAAATTCCCAATAAGTCGGTGTGTTCCTTTAAACACCGAGAGATATTGAAGAGATAACTTCTGCAATATAATTGGTTTTAGAAAATGTACTATACTGTGGATGTATGGTGATATTGCAATATAAACATGACATATACCATGATATGTATACCCGTGATTTCCAAAAGAAGCAATGAGCTTGACTCAAATTAAAATCACATCTCCCAGGTAAGTTTGACTATTTACTGTAGTGATGGTAACGGTACAAAACACATTTAAATTGGATCAAAAAACTATGTTGCTCTGTAGACATCTGTGCCTGTTCTTTCCTGACTGATAAAGTTGTGGCATTTATGCTTCTATGGAAGCGTTACTTATAAATTAATGTGGGGTCCCACCAATATATATGTAATGACCAGTCATTGAATGCTTACAAAAGCTAAAAGAAAACTAGTGTTCTCCCCTTGATAGCCCACAGATTATTTAACACAGTGGATGGTCACTGAACTCATCCTGCTTCATGTTGGTTTACATGTAAACCAGCAACAGTGAACACAACATCTGTGTGCGTGACTCACACGAGTGTGCCAACATTTTTGGCTGTTCTGTATCCTCTGCTCACCATGCACAGTTGATCACTCACAGGTCTACCTAGCTTCAACCCCCACCCCCCATCCCAATGTCTGACTAAACATTTCACTCTTGAACGAGGAACATCCCTACATGTGTCACGGCATGTTTTATTCATTGCACTTTGCTCAACTCAGTACTACTTGCACTTTACCGTCTTTGTACTCGTTTTCTGTTTGTTTTTTATTGTAATTGTTCTACAATTTAGTTCCTCTTTTATTCAAAATCACCCATTCCTTCACCTAACCCTATGCATGAAAGGGGGTAAAGTATGTAACTACAGTATGTGAGAAACAAAAAGCAAATTAAAACAGTGAATCTCATCTGAACATACTTTTCTGCTAGGAGTCTCTGGGATGTGTGCACATCTGGAAGCCTAATCATTTGAAATTCTAAAGGCTTTTAAGCAAATGACTCATCTTCCCACTTCAGACTACAGTCTTTCCAGTCACAAAACTAAGATGGTAAATAACAAATTGGAGTTTTAGAGAAAAGGAGAAACTTGGCCCTGGATTTATAATATATCTATTATATACTGTATGCACAGGTTCTGCTTTGGTAAGCGATTTAACAGTCATGTCAGGAAAGCTTATTTTAACAGACCTTAAGGAGAGACAGGACAACAGAGAGAGATGAAGGGAAGATAACGAGAGGCATGTAACAAGTGCCAGAGAAAATAACAGTCAAGGAGGGTAAACAAGCAGTAGAAAAGAAAAACATTGGTAAACAGAGAAATGTAGATAATGAAAGAACAGCACGTCATGTGAGAGACACAAAGAGAAGAAAAGAAAATTGGCAATAGAAGAAGAAACCTCTTACGGAATACAGAAACAGAGACACAGAAGGACTAATAGAAAAAGCAGAAGCAGAGCGAGACTATAGAGTACATAAAGAAACAGTTAGAGCCCAGAGGGACTCTGGGTGGCTTTGTGGCCCTCCATAATGGCCTGCAGCCAGTGCGGTGATATAACGGTGTCATTAAATAGGGGATACAGGCCATTAGTTTGGTTGGCTGGAGTGATAGGGGGAAGAGAGCCTGACAGCACACAAATAGCTTCCATGCAAGATGGAGGGAGAGCAGAGATCAATCAGATAGATGGGAGTGGGCCGGGGTGGACAATACAAACAGAGAAGGTGTGGGGGGGCTGTTAGCAGTCAGGAGAGGAGGGGAAGAAGAGGAGAAGGGGAGTGGAGGCCTAAAGGGCAACGTAAGGGACTATACCCTTTAAAGGCTTGAGGGGTGTGGGCAAGGTGAGTGTGCATGTGTGTGTGTTCAAATCAGTTTGAACGTGCATAAATTCACGAGATAAAGCACTATTGACCTCAAGCACTGCACAACCAATGACACTGCATACATCACCCCTGCCACGTCTCCATCGCATATCTCCCCGACCTTCAGCTAAACATCTTTCATGCTGCCCACACTGTGCCGTATGCTTTGGACTGATAAAACATCATTCACTTCAGTGTCTGCGGCTGCGCCATGTTTGAATGCTGTAAGTCCACTACTGTGTAGTCTCTGTGTAGGCGGCCAAACAAAGCTAAGCTACACAGACTGATCTGTATTCCCTATACTGAGTCAAGTCACAATTCACCTTACAGTATGTCTGAACTGTGACAGGAAGATTACATTTAGTTCTTGGGTGTAAAGACACCTGTGTGCCTGTCATAGTTAAGATTATTTCTATAGAATGGGATTTCTTCATATATTGAATGTAACCAAACCTTACTTATATAATACATGGTGTGTAAGCTTTTCAATACAGCAACCAAATACAGTATGTCTTGAATTTAATTATGTATAGTGTTGGAAATCTCAGTGATGTTTATGTGGTTTGTTTATTGACACCACTTTATATAGGCAAATTAATCACTAGCAGTTCAGGTGGCAACTATCTTTCCTTTATGACCTCTATAAGGTGCCTTATGTTCAACTGAATGGCATGGAATGTTAAACCCTCGTTAAAGTTGGCATATATTGATATTCAGCTTGACTCATCTGTGCAGTTGAGTTTTTAGTCATAAATTAACAGTAATCCTTTCGTGAATTACTGGTGTCTCAGTTAAAAATCAAAAGGAAAAGTCTTAAAAATATCCTGATGGACATAGTGAGCACTCACCAATAGTGCTTGAAAGATACTGAAATAGATGTTGAATCCTCATCATAGTGGTTAATACTGCAGGGTAATTATATAATAAGGTGTCCCAATCTGTTGAGCTTTTATTTCTTCCCAAATCACTTCACTGATGCATTGTTATGTTGTGAAATAAAACCAAGTCATTACAGCTCTGGCTCTTCACTACTGCCTGCTTGCAGTGTTGGTGATTATTATACAGTTAACAATGAAAGCAGAATAGAAACTTAGCTGTAAACAGAAAACATTTGAGTGTAATCAGTCAGTTGGCGACCAAAAATATTTTTTGTCATTACATGGTTTAAAGAACTTCAAAGAGGCTTGCAAAAGGTTTTGTGAACAGTATATGTAAAATACTTATTGTGTGCCCCGTTCTCCTCCATCCTACCCGACCCCCATCCTCCCTATCTTTATCCCTCTACGGTCCTGATTTATGGTCCCATCCCTGCCTGAACTCATTCCCCTCTCCTTCACTCCTCCTCATGCCGACCACAGACCCACACAGACAAATTACAAGGCAAGTCATATGCTTGTGCTAAAAGTATACACTTTCAACTGTGTACAGCAGCATGTGTTTGAGAGTATGAGGGTAAAGACAGGGTGGGGGTAGGGATGAAGAGTGGCATTAATAGGAAACACACCCCTCCAACAACTGTCCATCTTTCTTTTACATTTCTCACACACTTCTCTCCTCAAAGTCACCACACTACTTCACTACCTTGCTATTATAGTGATTATATTTTACATGTCTTTAATGAATAATGGTTGAGAAAGGAAAGGAGAGTGTGGGTTTTTTCCATTTACAAGACAACTTCATTTGGTTATGAGTGCTTGTGGAGGAGTTGAACTGTGTGGGAAATCTCTGCAACCTGCAGAGGAGGCCATTTTAACCTGGCCCAGAAAATTCTGTGGTACAATCCTTTTACACTCCACTGCTTTTGCTGCAGTGCCCTGTATTATACGCCCATCCCTCTATCCTTCCATCTTTCTTACTCTCCGAGTCCCCTCCGACTGCAACCCCACCACACACTTAAACTGCAACTGAGCTGATCCTTATCCACTGTCTCTCAAGCCAGTACTTCAGGCTAAAAGGAGGAAAGTCGGGCTTATTTATGAAGGGAGATAAAGCCAAGGACCACATGCACGGATGCGTCAGACACACGCACAAGTGTACACACACAATCACTCATAATCTGTGTCTAAACGTGGAAACTTCACATGAATATGAACAAGGAGCCTTATGCCAAAATGACACAAAGAGCGGCTCTGTTGCTACTTGGGTATTCTCCCTAGTAAATATGTAGATGTGTATCTAATAAGATAAATGTTAATATCTTAACCTCTGCAGAATAAGATAGTGTGCCTAGTGTGCGTGAGAGGAAGGGTGCGTCAGTGTGTCTTTGCCCTTTAACCTCTGAAGGATAATGGACTCAGTTACCAGCTGAGACACCCTGGCTTCCACAATTAGGTCATACACAATTATGCAATAAGGACAGCTACAGTGTGTGGACAGTGTGAGGAGAAAGGGGGGTGAGGGGCGAGGCAGAAGAAGAAGCTAGAAATGGTAAGAGTAGGGCAGGTGGAGGAAGAGGAGAGGTAATGTGAAAAAGGGTGCAAAGCAATCCAAAGGAGGGAAGCCTCTAAATGGGGAAGAGGGGAAACATTCAGGATGGAACAAAAAGTAAGATTAGGTTTAACAATCTGTGAGTAATCTGGATATGCACGAGTCTATTCCGCAACTGTGTTTAAAACACAAACCATGATTCTTCAAAAACCAGGAAACAAACCATTGGCTTGTAAAAAGGTATCAACGCCTGTGCTTGCATTCACAGAAAAGATATAAGCAGCGAGCACAGCCCAGTGAGCATTTTAATGTCTCTTTGTAAGAGACAAGGAAGCAGTTAGAGTAGCATTGTGTAAAGCCGTAAACATACTGCTGGCCCATGGGAAATCGATACGGCGCCTTAGAGCATAGTATTATACCGCTGTGATTCTCCATTTTTACTTTGCACCCACTGCACACTCCTCTAGCTACGTTATCCTGTCATCCTGCCCCCCTCTCTCAAGATAACCTGGCTTACCTGACAGTCTCGCCGATTATCACATTCCATTTTATTATTGCTCACCACAGATACAGCCTGACCAACAGATCCAATTTCTCCTCACAAAGAGAAGGCCTTTAGTGGGTAAACGAGCATCCAGCCAAAGTGAAACTCAGAATGTTTCCAATAGAGGCAGCGGTTTGTAGGATTGGGGGTGAAAAATGACACCTTCTCGTAGCTGCCTGCTCCTCTAATAACAGCTATTAACACTGGAGGGGGGGAGACAGGCGAACTCCATCACACAGATGACCCACAAACACACTCAAAGGCACGTCAACAAGTGCACATCTAATTTGGTGCACTAAGAGGTGAAGGTGTGATTGGTTGTTTCAAAAAAAGAGGTAGAGTACACGAATAGTGTGTGTGTGTGTGTGTATGTGAGATATTACTCACATTCCTCTTCTTTGGGGTCCAGCTGTGTGACACTGATGGAGAGGCGGTCCACACGCTCTTGCAGGGAGTTGACCCGGAAAGAGAAGGTGTGGGCCTCATTAAACAGCTCTCCAAACAGGTCTTCTGCATATTTACCTACACACACACACACACACACACACACACACACACACACACACACACACACACACACACACACACACACACACACACACACACACACAAATATCTTAGCATGATGTTCTACAGCCTAATTACAAAATGTGTTTTTACACTTATGAAGATCACACCAAAGTGTTAAAATAGGAAGTGTGGAATGGTTAAATTAAATTTTTGTGGTGAGCTAGGATTTTAAAACTGAGTGTGTGGAAATCTGATTCTCTTCTACTCTGAGTCGACTCAGACAAAATCTTGATTTGAGAGCAGCCCTACACGGTTTCCTCACAAACCTACCCTCAAAAAATATGCAATTGTGAAAATTGATCATGGATGTTAAGAATTATCAAATTGTCAGGTAGTTTTCTAAATAGCTGCCTGCAATGTACTTTCAAGGAAATAAGCAGAAAAGAATGAAAACGGCCAAGTAGGCAATAGCTGAATCAGTACCTAATATCCAAATGGTCCGCTAATTGACTTACAGGGAGCTGAGGTGCATGTGTAGTGTGTGTACAGTGTGTGTACAGTGTGTGTGTGTGTGTGTGTCTATTTAAATAACTGTATGAGAGAATGAGTGTGTATCTGCGTGTGTGTGTGTGTGTGTGTGTGTGTGTGTGTGTGTGTGTGTGTGTCCCTGTGCTACTGACTGAGGCTACTGAGCTGGCGTATGACGTTGGCCAAGGAGATGTTAGTCACACACTCCAGCTCATTTTTGATGTTTCTTGGCAGCACTGTGTGGCACAGGTGCCTGGGCTCGATGGTGCGCTTCACCAGCGGCATCCTTCTGCTGCGACACCACTACCTACAGGAGTCAGGGGCAGGGGGACAGGACAGAAAGAAGAAATAGAAGACAAAACTTTGTTAGTGCGACAATTCTTGTTACATACCTTGAGATTTTGCTGTTTACAACAATAGAAGAGAGAGATAGAAAGGGGAAAAAACACTTGTTTCACTGGTTGCTTTGCTGTGACAACACGAGAATTATCACAACAGAGCAATGGAGAGAAAAAGCATAGGAGCAAGAGAGATGACAACGTGACGCGAGTTCAAGGGTAAAATGGGCATGTGGAGAGGGAATACAATGTGAGAAGTGTAGTTTAGCAGGATGCTGGAGGAATAGAAAATGCTACAGAATAGCAGGGAAGTCATGTTTTGACATTGCTCACAGCCATGTTGCCTCATCCGTTTCATCGACTTAGCACTGTCTTGTCCTTTTCATCATGCATAGCCAGGCTAACAAACCTCAGCACTTTGTCTGCCCACTCAGCCATGCTAATGGCATTAAGGCTGCAGTGCTGGGCTGCTTAATGTAGGTCCAATTCAAAACAAAGGATGACTTTCCAAAACCACAGAAGACGCCAAGGCTGCAATGATCCAGAACCAAAATATGTTTACAGAACTTGATACACCTTTCTACCTCAAATAGCCACAAGCTATAAAAACAACAAAGCTAATGCTAGATATATGACAGATACGTCCGGACGTTAGTTTATAACGTGAAAAGGATCTCGTAAAAATAAGAAAGGCCTCTCTTTATGACAACAAACTGAGCAAACAAAAATGTGTGGCAATCCATCAAATAGCTGTTGGAAAAATGTCCTATATAATTGCAAGTAATAGCTTAAACAATGAGAGTAAAGACGGAATAACAAAAAGCATGACAGCAACGTTACACAGCACAAAATGGACATGTAATGAAAAGAAAGGTGAGAAATGAGAGCAAAGAAATCAGGAGGGAAGTGGGCAAAACACCATCTACCGGCACAACTCCCATTGTGACGACACCAGTTAATCATGCTAACAACACCTCGTCTCTCTGCTCTAATTCTATAATTAGAGCAAGTGTGAGCAATCAGAGATCAGGTGCTTGCATGGACTGACTGATTTACTGAGATTGACAGTGATGAGGCCTTGTTAAAGCACTGATTCAGCTTTAATTGACGTCTGGTACTTTTAATATCCTGCTGTATTCGTAGCGGTGTTACCGACACTATAGAATAAACATGATTATTGACCGTAACCATAAAAATGTAGGTCAAGGAAGGCTATTCTAGGAGGTGGCCCAGCTATGGATAGTTAGGGGGAAGGGAGAGGGAGTCCAGTAGAAGGCTTTGTTGAGGTGATTCATCTTGGACGTGTCTTAAATGGGGGCAAAAATGCCTATAAAAGGAAAGGATGAGAACACGTACCTCTCTAAGCTGTTGCTCAAGTGGTTTGAATAAGATGTGCGGGTGATGTTACTGCCAAAACAAAACCAAACAGCGTCAAATCGCTGCCCACTTCTAAAATAAAAAGATGTCCTCTGTACTCTTTAGGGATTTATTTCATTTCCTAACAGTCCCTCCCTCCGTCCATCTCACACACACACACACACACACACACACTTTCCTGATTGGGTGCACCTCTTGTCCCAGTGTGTGCGACATTTTCCACAGCCTACGGAAATCTTAGTAATTGAGGCCAAAACCCGAACAACCACTCACCAAGGTGATGGTGTAAACTAAGTTGTTACAGTGTTGACCTTTAACATACAGGCCCAACACTACTTATGTAACATCTACTCTATGTTTAGGAGGGTCATCTTAAAAACACACAAAAGCAAGAAAATGGATACCAAACCACAATCTCAAATTCAAAATGGCTGGCACTAAAAGAAGCTTTTTTGTTCAGCGTTACATGATTGATGTGATGGTATCACTCTCATGTCTGTGCGCCAGTTACTTGTTAGAGTTTCACTGGTTGCTGGGCAACTGGCCCAGACCAAGAAATAATTCAACACATAGCCTCACGTAAAAAAAGCGCTTTGCTGTTTTTACACTTCAGTTTTGTACAGATTCAACAAACAAGGTATAAACGGTTTATCAGTGAGCTTTAAAAGGTAGCTGAAGGACAGAGCCAGGCTAGCTGTTTCCCCATTTCCAGTCTTTGTGCTAAGCTAAGTTAGCTGGATACTGGCGGTATTAATCTTCTTATCTAACTCCCGTAAGAAACTGAATAAGTATATTTCCCAAGAACTTTTCCTTTAATGTACAAAACATCATCATACAAATAATAATACTAATGTATTACCTATTCTTCTTAAAGTTGCATCTCCCTTTGCACAATCTCCATCCCAACTCTCTCAGAGTAGAAACACTCTGCTCCTCCTTACACCATCCCCTCCTTTGGGATCAATTTAGATTTAATATCAGAAATCAATATGGCATTTATTTTTCCTTTATTCAGCTCATCAGTTCACTTCATGAGGACAGTAAGTGTTCATATGTTTTGTACATTCAGCATATCTCTGAGGCACAGGTGTACAGAGAAACAGAGACAGATAAATAGAGAAGCAAACAAAAATGTAATCAGTCAATCATAACTATTTATTTCTCTGCCGTGCATACACACTAGCTTATTTAACACACACGCAGATGATGACGAATGTTATCTGCCGGGCAACTTCACGCTGTTTTGTACCCCCTCCCTTGCGTATCGCTTTCTTTCCTCTCCCCATAAAGGAATGTTCCTCCTATCTAGTGGGTCATAAGAGTTATTTCTGAGAATGACGGTGAACAGGTTTGCCTAAAGCGGGGGATAAAAAAAAAAGATGGAAAATTAGGCTTTCAGATGGCAATGAAAGAAAGATGACAAAGATGGAGAAACATCCATTTAAGGCAGATGTGGGAGACATTTGCAGGATTATTACCTCTATTCTTATGAATTAAAAAAACAAATACTTCATGTATGACAGAGAAGCACAGACCTAAGATAAAATGATGGCGTCCAAGCAAAACAGCAAAGATAATCAGCATTCACTCCTCTTTAAGCCCCATAACATAAAAGACACATAAAAATAGGTGTTAAGTGATGATATTGATTCTGCGGTTGCCTGTCTGATCTCCAGAGGGTGGGCTTTTCAAAGTTACAGTTTCCTTCGATTTCAAATGAAGATTTAAGGAATGACCCCAAAAATGCCCTGCTCAGAGGTTTGGCACAAACGTAAGCAGTTAAGAGGCTCTGTGTTTGAAAGTCATCCATATGATCATAAAACCAAATTGACTGTTATTTAGCTTGATTCATGTTTATCAATAAACACAGACAAAAGGTGAGAGGAAGAGTACTGTATCCTCAGCAATTCTTCTATGGGCTAGTTCTAGTTTGTGCTCCACTTCCATCCCTGTTTTGGTCCCTATTGTAGTGCGTGCAAGCAAGGTTACAAGATTGTTTCTTTGCATAATGTATCAGGAAAACATCATCTTAGGATATTTCTTATTTCCTTTACAGTATCATGTGCTTAATTAAATTTTCTCGATATTTGTTGACACGTCATTAGTGAGTAAACACCGTTGAACTCGACTCGCTTTTCAAAGAATTCCTCAGAATGTGTCGGCACAGCGCCACGTGTTTGTGTGTGTGATTAATGACTGCAGCATAGATTTGCTGCCTCGCTGATTGGACATGAGTTAACTCAAGACTGCTGTCCACAGGAGGGAACATTTTCACACACACACACACACACACACACTCAATGCCCTCACTACTGTATGAACACACACAAACACACACACACACACA
This sequence comes from Perca fluviatilis, assembly GCF_010015445.1. NCBI lineage: Eukaryota > Metazoa > Chordata > Actinopteri > Perciformes > Percidae > Perca > Perca fluviatilis. Next base: position 19,896,367 of record NC_053129.1, read on the forward strand.
CACACACACACACACACACACGCACTGCGGTTCCATACCATACTATGACAATGATTACATATGACAGCGCTGCTCTCGTCATTTTCTCACGGGTTCCCATGTCTCTTACACATCATTTTGGTTCTGACAGTAAGAGAGAAATAAAATGAAAGCGGCAGCAAGAGAGAGAAAGAGACAGTCAACTCAAACTCATTAGAATTTATAAAACCATAACATTGTGACAGCACTTAACGAGGTGGAATCACAAGATTTAACCCAGAGAAGTCACTAAACAAACGGTTTACTCCACAAAGAGTGGTTCACCGGATAAACACAGGATGTTCATCATGACTAGTTAATGGCAAGGTTCTTTTTTTTCTCCATGTAAGATGGAAGGAGTTTCACTAACCACAGAGCTCAGACAAGAATTTAACACATTCAACTGTTCCACAATGACTGATTTTGTCAGGGAAAAAGCAAATTAGCACAAGTGGTGAGAAGTGCCTCATTGAAGTCATTCAATATGAGCTCTGCTGACATATTTAACTTTAAAGTGAAGAGTCCAGCAGAATATATTATTTCTAATGGGCAGATGTAGTGTGACGAGACAGTAAATTATAAAGACATTATGTTTTGATGCGTCCGCACCGGCGGATTCCACCAGGCGCCACGTTCTGGCTGCGCCGTGATTTTCTGCCGTGCGTCATACCATGCGTCTTAGAAGCATAGTGTCTTACTTGTTGATTGGCTGATTGAGTTTTTTTGGGTCATTTTCCCTGGATATTTGTGCCTTTGCCATAAAGTAAGTAGTCTACATAAATAAATGGCATGAATCAAAGTTTTGTGGTTGAAGTTAGTAGTTGTTCTAATAGTATTGTGATGTGATATACGATCGGGAATCTGAACAGGGTGTTTATTTAAAAAATTGACAGGACGCGCTAGCCCTTCCACTTCCTGCCCAACCCGTGTAACACCCAGCAGCTCCGTCAAAAATAGGCCTAGCGCATATTTTTAGCGGAGCAGAGCGGCGAGCCTTCTGGGATGCTTTTGGGACACGCAGCACAGACGCCTGGTGAAATGTAGTGTTGCAGAGAAGTTAATTACTTACAGGTAACCAAATACACTCACCTAAAGGATTATTAGGAACACCCTACTAATATCGTGTTTGACACCCTTTCGCCTTCAGAACTGCATTAATTCTTCGTGGCATTGATTCAACAAGGTGCTGGAAGCATTCTTTAGAAATGTTGGCCCATACTGATAGGATAGCATCTCGCAGTTGATGGAGATTTGTGCGATGCACATCCAGGGCACGAAGCTCCCGTTCCATCACATCCCAAAGATGTTCTATTGGGTTGAGATCTGGTGACTGTGGGGGCCATTTTAGTACATTGAACTCATTGTCATATTCAAGAAACCAATTTGAAATGATTCGAGCTTTGTGACATGGTGCATTATCCTGCTGGAAGTAGCCATCAGAGGATGGGTACATGGTGGTCATAAAGGGATGGACATGGTCAGAAACAATGCTCAGGTAGGCTGTGGCATTTAAACGATGCCCAATTGGTACTAAGGGGCCTAAAGTGTGCCAAGAAAACATTCCCCACACCATCCATGTTCTCATTCTGTTTACGCCAAATTCTGACTCTACCATCTGAATGTCTCAACAGAAATCGAGACTCATCAAACCAGGCAACATTTTTACAGACTTCAACTGTCAAATGTTTGTGAGCTCATTCAAATTGTAGCCTAATTTTCCTATTTTTAGTGGATGATGAGTGGTACCCGGTGGGGTCTTCTGCTGGTGTAGCCCATCCGCATCAAGGTTGTAAGTGTTGTGGCTTCACAAATGCTTTGCTGCATACCTCGGTTGTAACGAGTGGTTATTTGAGTCAAAGTTGATCTTCTATCAGCTGGAATCAGTCGGCCCATTCTCCTCTGACCTCTAGCATCAACAAGGCATTTTCTCCCAGAGGACTGCCGCCAGGGCTGGACTGGCCATCGGGCATACCGGGCATTTTCCCGGTGGGCCAATGCACTTTTGGGCCGAATCGCCGATATAAATAGGCCTTTTTTATTTTTTGGCCAGGCCGGCCCATAAAGAACTCACAGCGGCCCATTGGTTAATTTTCTTCATTGGCACTGGCCTGACCCAATCAAATCCAGGAACCCCCTTCCCCACTCCAGGCCGCAAATTTACAAATCCCACTAAGGCCACGCCTCCCGGCCCTGAAACGCGAGCTGTAATATTATGCTGGAAGTTTAGCATTCATGTTAAAATGGACAAACGACCACCAAAGCGCAAGGGAGGTGCAGAGAAATTACAGGAGAAAAGGATTAAGAATCTACAGACTGATTCCTCAAAATGTGCCAACACTTCTGACATGTTTGGGGCTGTAGTAGCTGCTTCAACATCAGCATTACCTGAAGCTGAGGAGGAGGAGAGGTGGCTGGCTATACAGAGAAGCAGAAAGAAGGAGGAGAGTGACCATGACAGGGCCATGGGAGCAAGTGAGGAAAAGATGGAAGAGAGAGTAGATGACGATGTGGTAAGGAGTAGGCAAATTAACAGGGACTCTCAGGAAGGGAGGGAGGCTCTGTGTGTGTGTGTGTGTGTGCGTGTGTGTGTCACATCATAACGACAACAAGCAGTTTGGCTGTACCATTAAAGTTAGTGGCTGTCAGGTAACCTAACTAAGCTTACATTGAAAATGCTAGCGGTTAGCCTGTTGGGTAGCTGAAAAGTCTGTGTATCTATAAAATCAGTGTTGATACAAGCATCAGTGTTCCTTGAAATGTTTAATTAGATTCTCTTGTATTGGTGCTCTTTTCCAGGGCATATACTACACTCCGCTTTATTGTAGCTTTTGGGAAGGGTTATGGTTGTGGTTATAGTATTTAGCAGACACTTGTGTCCAAAGTGACAAAATATGAATCTTACAATAGTTAAAATTAACAGTAAACTGTTTTTAAAGTTGCTAAGCCAATATTAAGCAAAATAGTAATAATAACAATAATGGCAATACAATATCAAATATCAATAATACAAAATAATAAAAATACCATAAATATACAAATCATAACTCTAAGAATGAATACATTATTTAAGTGTAAGATCAACAGATAAGTCTTGAGACCCCTCTTGAAGGATCCAAAACGATCACATGAACACAGAACACTAGGCAACTCATATCATAGAATGCACGCATATTTTAAGAGGACTGTCTGCAGGGAATGACTGATGTCTGACCAATCACGCTGGGTGTGGGCCGCCTGGGCCAAAAATGCCTGGGCCAATTTTTTGTCCCAGTCCAGCCCTGACTGCCGCATACTGGATGTTTTTCCTTTTTCAGACCATTCTTTGTAATCCCTAGAAATGGTTGTGCGTGAAATCCCAGTAACTGAGCAGATTGTGAAATACTCAGACCAGCCCGTCTGGCACCAACAACCATGCCACGCTCAAAGTTGCTTAGATCACCTTTCTTTCCCATTCTGACATTCAGTTTGGAATTCAGGAGATTGTCTAGACCTGTACGATATCCCTAAATGCATTGAAGCAGCTGCCATGTGATTGGTTGATTAGATAATTGCATTAACGAGAAATCTTACAGGTGTTCCTAATAATCCTTTAGGTGAGTGTAGAAAGACCGATTACATGTAAAAGCAGTCTGCCACGACTGAGATGCTGACATGAGGCTAACACATAACAATCTACTTAGAGCTAATAAAAGTAGCCATCTAACAAGCCGATGCCCTTTGACTCAAAATATATAAATAAATTAAAAATATATATATTTTATATATTTATATTATATATATATATATATATATATATATATATATATATATATATATATATATATATTATAAAATATCTGGTGAAAAGTTTTACATATCTGCAAAACCAGAGGCCTTTCAGATCATCCCAGATAAAGAGAGTTGCAGACAGAGTTTGCATATGAAGTGGCTATTCGAATAAGACACCGCACAAACTGAACCTGATGAGCAGCAAGTTAAAATATTTCACTTAAGAGTTTTTTTTGTACACAAAGTTCTCCCAAACAGTATGTGAAAAAGTAATGTAGGTATATCTTACACTAACTTACAAATGTAGCACCATTGCAGTATTCACACACGTCGTGTATCGTGCAGTCTGGATTTTGATAACCCATGTGACATGCCCACATGTCACTTCCAAAAACTCTCCATGTCCACTGTGCTTACTTTTAAAGACCGTAGTAGAGTTAAATATACATGTGGGTGAGTAGAACTCTTTTTAGCCTGACTAATTTATTATTATTCTTACCAGACTAACAAACCGTCTATTCCTAGTTTTAGCTAATGGTCAATCATGGCCAGTGAGCTCTATGGTACCTAGTTGATGGTCCACAATGGGCTGAAAGCCTATAAGGCATTATGACTGCCTGGTGATTACTCTGAGACAGATTTCTGACTATTCAGCACACAATAGCGGCTTTATGAAAGAATGAATTTGGAGGACATAATTGACAGATCTAACACTGAGAAAATTACACTCTTCCATTTTCAATTATATCCTAATTTAATGAACGAAGCAGCTGAAAGATCTTTGTGAGAGAACTATGGTTTCCCTATACGTCCCCTTACTTGTCCCCTTGGTTTTTCCTCCTTCACTGACTGTGCCTTGCCAGTAAAATAGAGCAGGGCCATCACTGCAGCCCATATACAGTAAGTACTAAATGATCAGAGATGATCACTGCACAAAGAAATGTTTCACATACCTGCGCTTTCCCTTCTTTTATTTTTCCACCCAGTCTACAGGCTAGCCAGCCTGTTTTGTCTCTGTACAGCCCTTACTGACTGTCCTCCTACTTTTACGATCCATACATCTTGGGTGGTGCTTCCCACTGTCACGTATCACCATGGCAACGGCTGCAGTGGGATGTCATTGGTCACTTTATATCATCCCAAGGGAAGCAAAGGCAAAGGTGGAAAAAAAGAATGAATGGGCTAAGATCAGGGTGATGGGTCAATGATAGCCACTGATAAATTAATGCAATATGAGAGAGAATAAGAGGGAGATCTGGGATTGCTCATCCATTGTGTGTGAGTACAAAGCAGGGTGAGGGACGGCACGTGCCAGTGGAGAGGAGGGGGCCTCCATTGGTGCGGCTCACTGCACTCAGGACAATATGTCTAAGCAGAAGCTCTAATGAATCCTAATAGAGCATTTACTTACTCACACTGCCACATAATATAGCCAAGGACCCCTCAGTATGAAGCAGGTCAAGGGCCTTTTACTTGGAGGGCACGGTAGAGACAGACACTCCTTGATACATCATCAGCTACGATTTAATACACACACAGACACAGTCACACAAAAGCAACCAGTATTTCTTGTAGAATGCTTTTTGCAAATTATGGAAAAAGAGGTGAATCATTCTAATGAGAAAGCATGAAAAAAAAGCAAACAGACCACCAACTACATATATCCAAAAAACAACTAATATCCAGCAGGGATGCAATTTTAATTTTAGCCCCGGGTTTGCCATCACAGTCACTGGTTTTGTAAAACTAGTGCTATAGAGAAAGAAACGAGCAGTAAACCACACAGGGAGCCGGTTGGAATTGAAATGAAATGACCTCAGCTTTCTGAAACACGAGAGATCTCATCATTAGGTGTTGTAAAATTCCTGGTCTGAAGAGTTTGTCCAACTGATTTTCTCTCTGGATCACCATGATACAGAATCCAATACCACGCACGGATTAGGAGCCTGGTCCTAACCAAAGGCTGCACAGACTGAGTGCAGGGTTTCTGCAGCGTTCACCACACAGAATGCAATTTAATACATGTTTGACGAGCATGCTGTCCAAAATATGAAAGTTATTATTTATCATTACTTTTTTCAGTACTTCCCCGCAGTATCTATATATACCAATACCTCCTAATGATATAATAATCACACTAATTGACCTGCATAAACAGCAGAACATAAATGGATAGATAATTCACTTACGTTTATTTTAATGTATGCTAAAATCGACATTTGCCCCTTATGAGACGATGTGCATTCTGCTGTGGAGACTGTAGCTACCTATATGACGGGGTTTGCTTTAGGTCTGGTGGTGCTGACTAAAACACCACAAAAAAGGATTGAACAGCCTCCTGTGCGCATAATCTTCTGTCGCAACAATCTCACTTTTAGTTTATAGGTGTATAACACTATATAAAACTTTTTTTGGACACATTACTGCATGTAGAAGGCACAAGGAAATATGTAAGACTTTTGTAAATTAGATCTAAAGACTTCTTAATAGATTCCAAGGCCTTTTTCAGACTTTTCAAGATGTGCAGAAACCCTGTTATTCTAGGACTTAAAATAAAGCCTTCAAATTACCAATAATGGGCTGTTCTCTCCCTAAAACTCTCCCTCAGAGCCAACTCGAAGCTTGAAGATGGTTGCATTCTCCATGTAAAATCAGCCTGAACATTTTGTCCTTTTTTTCTGGTGATTCTGGGAACGCATACGCTACAGCTGTGGACTTGGTTTGTTTCCGACACTATGAACAGCTGCAAACAAAAAAAGACAGACATCTAATCAGAGAAACTGGCAGAGCCACAGCAGCCGATGGCAGAGGGAGCAGGGATCAAACTGACAAAGCTTACCAGCAGCTGGTTTAAATCAGTAATGCAGATATGCAGTGCAGGACAGCTACCGCAGCTCATATGTTGTCAAACTCAAAACTTATCAAGGAGACTTCCATTTCTTTCAGCTAGTTTCCTTTTGTGGCTATGGAGACACAACAGAAAAATGTTGTCTGATGATGTTTTGTTATTTTAACGAGGCAGCTTTACATTTATACATGTTATTTGTTCTTTTGTTTATTTTCTCTCTCATTTGCTCATAAGGATAACATTTTATCTTCATTTCCTTTAAAAAAACGGCCTGAAACTATCACAAATTTTGAGATAATAAAATGCTGATGTCTTCCTGTGGCTTCAACTAAATGAGATGTCCTTAGGAAGATGGAAAAGACTGAGATTTGTGGACTCTGAGCAAATGTTAGGAAGAAGGCCTAATGATGAACTTTGCTTTGGCCGCAGCTATGAACATTTTTGCATTCAGACTTAGTCAGAAGACATGTTGTACAAACTAGTGGATTTTGAGCTTACCCTAGACCTAATGCTTTGCCGCTGCTGGTAGGAACAGACTGTCGAATTTGACAGGAGAGGAGAGCTGGCGCCTCTGCACAGTAAGAGGTCCCTCGTGCACATGTGCAGAATTAAATAACATGCGCAAAATTACTGGAATTCTCTGAAAGCAAATGAGGTTGGAAGAAGTTCTTATCAAAGATCTATGCAAATAGTAGGCCAATATCACTCAAATAACCACACATACACACACACACACACACACACGCACACACACACACGCACACACACACACACACACACACACACACACACACACACACACACACACACACACACACACACACACACACACACACACCTCCATTTGAGAGTTTAACATCCCCTTTCCCCTCTCCCCTCTCCCCCCTCCTTACCCATCACAGCAGATCATGTTGGCAGAACATATCGTTGCATGTGCCAATGTGTCTTCCTGCCAATTAAAATTCTGTACCAGCCGGCACCCCTTCAGCGGTGAGATGACACCTTGCAGGCCCTCACTACTATAAAAAACACACACACACACACACACACACCCACACACACACACCTCCTCTTGTTGTAGAGCTAAAAATACACCTGCAGCACTAGTGCTGTCAGGTTGGGCTCAGACAGTTATGCTAACTAGGTTTGCCGGTAGTCGGAAACTTTACAGGGCGCTTGTGGCAAGGGATACGGGTACATAATAAACTTATTTCCTCGGCTCGATAACTCCGAATTTTTGACTGCACTGTATTCTTTCATGACATTGTTTTTGACATGCTGTCTAACTTGTGCATAAACAAAGGCTGTTCTGTGTAGTGTTGTGTTCCCACTACCTTAGCTCTTAGCTCTCTCGACTCAGTCCATGGCCATTTCTCAAGTACATGTTAGACAGTTAGAGGTCCCAATCAAGCAGGAGTGTGAAGCAAGGCAGTCATTTAACACTACGCCCTGCTTCTCCTCCTGACACAGCCAGCACTGCTAAAAGTGAGCATCCTAGCTCGCTGGCACTTGGATGGTACTCTGATGGCACGGATCCATCGGCTGGCTGGCCTTCTGGGCTGTTATAATGTTGCCAGGCAGCTGTAAACAAGTTTTAGGAGTTGCTTCAGACAACAAGAAAACAAATACCAACTGCAATACTCATCATAATCCCTGGCTATCGTTTGGAGATTTTCTTTTCTGTATTATCTCCATTTCTTTCAAATTAACAATAGCACAAATTATATTGCCATTGCAATACTATTTGTGTGTGGAATTAAACAGTTACAGAGATAGCTATAGAGATGTTTGTCTTTGTGCAGCCATAAAACACGCTGTTGTTGTCTTTCATCCTTCCTACAGGTCTTTGGAGAAGATAAGTATCTGAGCTTTCCATTCATCAAATATCTTTTGTGTATGAGAATAAATCCCTGTGACTCAACAGTGGCTTCCTGTCCACTATGCTTTACATTCAGAGCATGATCAACGATGAACCATATACTGAGTGAGTAGTTGGACACAGCCCACATTGAATTTTGTCACAAAGAGCTTAGATTGCTTTAGACATTCATTTAGCAAACGTGCTTTATGCCACTGTAGACAACGTACACAACTAAATATTCATGGACGTCTGTGTGCCAACATCAATGAGCAGAGTGTCTGATGAACAAACAGACTCAAAGAAGTTTATCTGCTGAGTGCACAGAAACCCACTGGTATGAATAATGAAAGCCTGCTACTCAATAATAAATGTCTGCATGCTCGTACTGTGCAGCTGCACTTGTTTGGCCTGTGAGGTAAATTGCATTATACAAACTCCATGAATGACATGCACACAAACTAACCACTGCAGCAACCCTTGTCAGATGAAAAAATAAATAAAATCACCAAAAAGCGAGCACACAATGCATGCTCACAATCCCAAGACACAGGAGTGCTACTCAAGCCAGCCAAGAGGCTTGTTAGGAGGGCAAAACACTTAGATTAAGTAGACGTGCCTGCCAAATGAAACTTGCAACGTTTCATTCATCAGGTCCCCTCATCTGGTAGTACATTTAAAAAGAATTCCTTAAGAAGACACAACTGTGCTTTGTCACAGACGATGGACCCAGTCTCTCCAGGTAAATGATAGTACCTGTGCACTATTAAATGTATTTTCTCTCTGCATGGGAAATGTGAGTTATAAATCTTAAGAAGACCTTCTGTTGCATCTTACAAAACATTTCCAAGCTCCTGGGCAGAGATGGAGATATTCCAGAGCTTTTTTTGTATTTTTCGGGGGGGGGGGGCACAGAGGGAGAATGAGACAAAGAGAAAGTGAAAGAGGAGGCAGCTTGAGGCACTTTAAAAAAAGACCCCCAAAAAGTGTGTGGGTGGCATCAGGGGACAGGGAGAGATCATCTTCTTCTCTCCATGCCAGGGGCTCTGTGTTAGGGCAGAGAGGCAGCTTAACAAACAAGAGAGGCTTTCTATGAGGGGAGCAAGAGCTGATACCTCATTGATACAGCAACTTTTCAATATATTGCAATACAGTAGGTATTGTGATTAAGTACTGCCCAGTGAACTGTGATGTAGTGATTCACATTAATCTGACTGCTGTAAATATGCCAGAGGGCAACATGTCAAAAGCAAGAACACGTTAGGTGTAAAGATATGGCACCCTGCTTTCCCACATCTGAAGTGCCCTTTAAGCACTCACCTTTTCATTTTTGTAATGTAATCACCCCTTTATCAATCTACCCAGTTTTGGTTAGAAAGTGCAAATTCAGCACTCTGTGGATGAATTGTTCTTCCAATAATTTCCTTTGCTCTTCATTTAAAAATGTGTCATGGTAAGAGAATGAGAAGAAAAGTGGTTTTAAAGTGGGATGATGTAGCTTAGAGGCAAAATGTATTTCAGTCCCTCATGCACCACTGCCTCTTGCAAAGAAGAAAATGTGTAAACACAGGAGGGGGAAAAACTGTTAAAACGTTCACTTCAAAAAGGTGCTGACCATATCCTGGACACTTAATACAATCGATTAACTTATTTTCTTTCCACTGTACATGTAATGTGGCACATGTAATTTACTCCAAACCTAATAAATGAGGACTCTATTTAATTTATTTCTAATTAAAACAACCAGTGCCTCAAGAAACAACACATGTCAATTAAAAAGGATTCAATCTGTAAATATCTTAACAAACTTTGTAAATTTGTAAACCAAGGATGACAATGACCAACTTTTGGTACAACAAATTGCAAAAGTAGGATTTTTTCCCTACAGCTGAACTCTTGTTTTTGTTTTGTTTGTTTTTTAAATCAAACTTTACACATTTTTACATGCTACAACTATGAAACCAACATCTAGGCATGTCACACACACTGCTGCACTGTGAAAGCCACCATGTTTTGTAAAACAATGCTGATAGAACAGGGTCAATTACACCCCAACAACAGATTAAACAACCTATTCACAGCCATTCAGTGAACAGAGTGGAACTTGGCAGCAGCTGAGAGGTGGATATGTGAGGAAGAGAGACAAGAGGAGAATCATGGAGGATTTGTGCGATAAATTGGACCGATCACACAGTGCCCAGGGCAGCTGTGCAAAGTGCTCATAGGCTGTCTCCTGAGTTTGTGGCAGTCTGTGTCTGTGCATGAGATTCAGGGAACACAGTGCTGGCAGACCAGGTGGTTGGTGAAGGTGCCCTTGCTGTGATGAGGCCAGTGGGAGTGCCAGAGAGCCATTTCAAATGAGAAAAAACACGGCTGGTACAGTTTAATGCACACACAAGCAGGCATGTTGCGATGCTGTATTCTAATATACTGCACAGTGCACATTGTAGCCCATCGATACAGAATTCTGTGTTGTTTTTTTTAAATCTGGGTGAAGCAAAATCAGGTATTTCCTTCTAAACACATTATACATGTTAGAAAATATGTGTTAAAAACTTGAAAAGACTGTAAACTGTACAGTACTGAATTGTGGAGTGTGGCCGTTTCTTTTTAACCATTTCTGTGTCCAGGATTTTTCAGGCCTGAAATCATGGTTTGATTTTCCATGACGCATTGTAGTCATCCTTAACATAACCCCTCCCCTACTATTTAAAAAATATGCTTCTACTAACGTTAGAGCGCATAGCATCAATGTAATTTCCTTCACCCCTGCCCTGTATGAGCAGTGCGAGTTCAATAGGTTCAACAAGCTCTCTCCTTCCGTCTGATAAATACATGAAAAAACAACTGTTAAATGCCACAATAATATAAACACAAGCAAAATAGCAGTCACTAAATGTACCTTTGAGTCTTTCAGCCCCAATCGGTTACCCTACCTGTGTGTGCTTTGTGCTGTCTGTCACTCTTTTTCGGCTCAGGGTGTGTGTGCTGTACTACCATAGACTGTGTGTGCTACTGGGTTAACTGCTAACGATAAGATAGATCACTCATTCTTTGGTTGGGGGGGGTGTGTGTGTGCTGTGTTACCGTGTGTGCTACTATTTTAGTATTACAGTTGAAAAACAAACTCGTCTTTTGGTGAACAAACTATGTCATGGAAGTACTGGTTTTCTAAATGACCTCACATATATAAATTGGCATTTCTGTACAATTTCTTGTAATTCACTGGTTGCCATGTACACAAATTGTAAGCTAATATCAGCTGATATTATTAAACATTTAGAAGGAAAAACAACTAAAATAGCATCCAGCTATTCATTAAACAGGTCTAAAAATGATGAATTCTATAAATCACAGTCTTTATGCCAACACAAACACACTTTGGCACATAAACTGAGAGCGAGGTGGTACCACAGTGGCAGGCAGCGGTTGGTCACTGTCCTCAGGGCCTTTTTCCATCTATAGAAACGGCATGCTCATTAGGGGTCAAAGGGTCAGCTGCCGGCATCATGTGACCTGTGTCTCATGACATCTCAGCACCCTCCACCCGCAAACACACACACACACACACACACACACACACACACACACACAGCTCTGACAGCTATGGCACTGCTAGACAAGACACTTTCTGCATAAAAATGGAAAGAGAGCAGAGGTGGGAGGAAAATAATGAATCTCTATGGAGTGAAGGGCAGGTAAAGAAGACAAAATATGGTCTAACAGCACTGTAGAAGATTGACTCGATTAAGGCCTCGACCATCCACTTACTCTGCCATTATATTGAAAAATTATAAAGACACAGATTTGCAGTGCCTGCCGGGCAGTTTTTTACAAGGAGCAAGATGAGATGTAACTTAATATCTGCATGATTCAATTCGCTATCTTTAGACGGGGAGTACTGTGTATTTGAGTCCAGAGGATCACCATCAAGACAGGAGAGACATACATTCCTACATCTACACAGCGCACACACACACACACACACACACACACACACACACACACACACACACACAGAGAGATTTGATCATTAGGCCTAGATCAAGCCCAATGCAGTGTCTCGTCTCTGGTGAAAGCGATATGGGTGACAATGGGACAGAGGGGACGGAGACAAAAGCACCTCTCAGTCCCTTTTCCCCCTCTTGCGTTTGGCTGTCACAAAGCATTGTAAGGCTTTTTGCTCGTCCCCAATCGACACATCTTGAAAGGGAAGCAACTCCAATTCTTCCTGCAGGTACAAAGCCTCTCGCTCCCCTATTTATTTTTCCCTTGGTTGCCTCTATTTTCCGTCTTATCAGTGGGCATATTTTAAGCTGCCGGCCTTTTCTTCAGTATGAAGTGATGTCGATGTGTATGTGTGAGAGCATACAAAACAGAATCCACAGCAACTGTTATCACTGCTCCTACACCATTCCTTGTTATCTTTCCTGGTCAGTCAGACTTTGGCTTGTCTGTCGTCCCCTTCATCACTGCAACCCTGTGTGTGTGTGTGTGTGTGTGTGTGTGTGTGTGTGTGTGTGTGTGTGTGTGTGTGTGTGTGTGTGTGTGTGTGTGTGTGTGTGTCATCATGCCCTTGTCAGTCGCAGTCACTGTTGCATCGCTCCGCAACAGAAAGTGCTCTTATAGTCCTGTTGCAATTAGATGAACACCTACTCAGCTTGCTCATAGTCCACCTCTTCCTTTTCCCCACACATGAGGGCCCTTCATCTAAGTGCTGAAGTAGCTCCAGATACTGATCAGATATAGATACTTCACAGTTTGTTTATACATGATTCAGAACTCAAATCTCTTAAGTACTCTGGCCCACCACTCTCTACAAGTAATTTTTGACCCCAATCGAGGGCTTGAAAAGCGTGCCTGAGAGGTTTACAAAGCAAATTCCAAGAAAGAATCAACAAAAATATGTGTTACTGGTGATGACAGCAATGAGGCTATTTACTCTTTTAGAATAAAATTAAAAAAAATGCAATGGCAATATGTAAACAGGTCTTAAGTGTCTTACAATGGGACTATTTGACAACCTGGGTGAAATGAAAAGGCATGACTTTCTGAAATTAACCTCCAAAGATGTTCTCTATGTCTATTCTTGATCCATGCTGCATTTGGAAAATTTAATTTGAAGCGCCAGGCAACATCTGGCCTGGTGAACAACTGCCCCACTCCTTAAGCATCCTCTATTCCGTTGTAACGTTACCTTTCTTTGAACTCACTGTAAATCCACATAAAAAAAATCTGGTCCAGCCCCAGACACTGCTAATGCCCAACTGATACATTATGTTGACCAAAAAAAAAGCTGGCAGTCATCATTAGCCTCATTGGAAGCAGTCAGCACTGATTGTGCAGCTCCGGCTTATGTAAAGTAGGATGTAGGAAGGAGAGAAATATGGTATATAGACACTCAAGAAACAGACAATGGGAGAAGGGAGGGAGACAGAGAGAAAAAAGAGAGAGAGAATAAACACACAGGATGCCGGTAAAGAATAATGGAGAGCGAGGCCGATGGAAAAAGAAGAGGCTCTGCAGCAGCAGAGGCAGAAGACCCAGCGGTGAGGCCAGGCCTGTCTGTCAGCACCTATCTGTCCTCCTGGGGCTAAGCTACACAAACGCTCTTGCCTCAAGTCGGCACTAACATTTATATAAGCACACACAATAATGAAATGACCTTTGACCTTATCCTACACCGCTGGATGGACCCGTGGGGGCTGCTGCTTTACGGTTTAGCTGCAGGAGGAGGTTTTCCTCCAGGCATCTCATGCCAAGCTCGTTTAACTCCCAACACTAATCTGGCATTTAGCCAGCTAGAGCTGATTAAGACCCACATACATACACACAAAAACACACATTTGCAAGAGGGAGTAGTTTGGTGCCCTTTATGACATTTTGCTTTATACGGTTTATCTCTATGCTGTAGTATGCATGCAGTTCACAAAGGGAGTGTTAGAATCAATCGAAACGGTTCACCTAATTTAAAGATGGAGATGCCGCTGCCCCGTCACGTCCTCACACTTGCCCTTTTTGCCTCTCGGTATCTTGGTTTGCAGAAGGACCCAAACAAGCCCTGAATAACACTACCTGCCAAACGACAGCATCCCTATTACTGCAGTCCATCTGCTGCTGTTCATGGGACTCCTGCTGCACAACTTTCACAGCTCACAATGGAATGTGTGTATGGACGTTTGTGTGTTTTTGTACACGCACTTCTGTAATTGCCTCTGAATAATTGATTATCAGTAAATGTTGATTTCTAAATTGTGTTATTGACTTTAAACAGGCACCTATCATATTAATAGGGCATTTTGGGGGTATACATTCTGGTTGCAACAAAAACAAAGTGTCTTTTTTATTTACCACACTTTAGGATGGACATAGTACATCTGTATCATATAAGCTAAGTTTTTTTCTCCTAGTTTCAGATTCTATTTCAGAGTCTGTCCCTGAAGAGGTCTGTATTATTCATGAAACAGGTGCACTGGCTACACACCCACCATCTGAGGTGCATCCTGCATGTAGTCAGTGAAGTGCACCTCTCTCCTTATGCACGGATGGAAGGACTGAGCAAATAACAGGTAAAAGTAAGTGTTGTTGATTTAGTGTTCTGCTGGATTTACCAAGGATCACAGTTCCTTAGGTCCTCAGGAAGCATCCATGTCTTGTTACATTATTATTACATGAGGATTCAGAATTCAGCCCTAAATTGTACATTTGCACGCCAAATTACAGCAAAGATGTCAGACATTCTAGTGCCACAGTTGTTTCATCTACTTGCTGCTGTTATGCAATGAAAGTAAACGTGAATGCAAATGCTTAATGTACTGAAGTGATAGTTAGACAGTAATGGAATTGTCAATCAGACAAACCCAATCAACATTTCTCAGTTGTAGATCAAATGTTAGAGTTTCACCACAATCCACCTTACAAATAGATATCATTTTGACATGATAACTAAAAAGACATATTTCCGCTACAAGTACCTACTCAAATCAGTCAGCATTACATGCTCACTGCCACTGCACTGAGCTCTGTGTGTGAGTGGTGTCAGTCTTTTTTGCATCTGTTGCCCCAAGCTAGATCTGCGTTGGGCTAGTTGATAGCCAGCAGTGCCGTGGTTTGTAAGAAAAAGTGGAGTGGTGACTAATTCAAGAGGAAGATAGTTCACAGGTACAGCTCGCTGGCTGGCTACACAGTCAACAGCACAAGCGCTAAAAAGGATGCAGAGAGATACACATGAACTCCTGCATACACCATAGACACACACTGATGTAATGTTGCTCCAGATCAAGGATACCTATGGGCACAGTTAAAAAAAGATGACCGTTATCTGTAGACTGATCTCAGTATCAACGTATAGGAGTACAAATGTAATAATATAATAGGAGCTTAGGCCCACTCCAAGGTGTGGGCATGTGTCTATCAATGAAACACAGTTATGTGTCGCAGACAATTTCCCATAGCCTGATGTGAGAGAATGGCTTTGTTTCATCCTCATGCCACTGAAATTCCTACATTGCGTAGATAGGCCCGAGAGAATAAAAGCACAAACAACTACCACCCCCATGTCTTTACATTTCCTTTGGCACACCACTGAATGGAGGAGGAAGAGTACAGTATGTAATCTTTCACTGAACTACAACCTCCTTCTACCGACTGTCTATCTTTAGCAGATGCTTTTTTTTCCACCAGGAAGAATTTCCTTACCTCTATCCGACCTGTGCTCTGAAGCAATGATTTGTCCTGGTGGACTGCCCGCATGGCTGTAAAATAAGCATTGATAACACAGATGAAGTGACTGCTGAGTAAGACGGTTTAGATTGGGTTTTCTTGCTGAGGATTTACGTGAATCTGGCATTTCCTGCTAACCATCAAAAGACAAAAGTAAGGCGAGCTTGCTTCCACTTCCGATCTTCTGAAATGGAAGAGAAGTGTAGACTCGCGGCCCTGCTGGGCTTTTATCCATCACGAATCAGACGAGCCTTGTGCTCGGGCCTTGCACAAATACAAAGTGGAGCTGGATCCTCGCTCTGAGCTGTAAATGAACAGCCAAATATTGGCTCCTAATTGAAGGCAGCAGTTGTCTGTGTGTGCAGGCACCCCTGCTGTGAAATTGTGGACAAACACAACGGGGCGATAAAAGGCCACTTCCCCTCTTGCTCTCCTTCTCTTTTCTCAGCACTTTCTTCTGTTCCCTTCAGCATCCCTTTGGAAGCCATGACCTTGCTCTATTTCTCTTTTAAAGACTATTTTATAACATTTATTTTGTTTTTCTAGTTTATAGTAGACAAACATCACAAGGAAGATGCAGGAAGAGCAAGGGTGTTTTTTTGCAACAACAGTCTTGAGCTAGATATAAACCAAAATAATTGTGTGGTACATTTTGTGCCTGAAACAAAAGCCTATTGCAGTTTTTATTTCCTACTTCATTCTTGTCCCTAAACCTTCACTAGAGGTGTTGAAATTAATCAAATAATCGATGCATCGAATCGTGGACATGGACGATGCTGCATCAATAATCGGCAGGCTCATAATCGATTATTTCTGTTTACAATTTAATGAGGGCCTAACAACATTTCTCTTTACATATTCTGTTATGTTTTGCACACTCAGGAAGTGCCATGTGCTCAGTGCTGTAGTTTTATGTATCCAATGTATTTAGTATTAGAGCACTGCAGAATGTTTTGTTTTTTTAAGCTTGAAAAGCTATGAATTAAATATCCTACATGGCTTTAATAGAAAAATGTATTGTGATGCATCGAGATATCGAATCAAACGGAATCGCTGACATGATAATCATAATCGAATCGGGAGATCAGTGAAGATTCACACCTCTATCCTTCACTGTCTTTCCCTCTTTACCTCTTCCTTGCTAGTCCTTGTACTCCTACCCAGTGCATGGAGAAAAACTAAGAAAAATTAGTGCTTATGAAAATCCTAATGAAAATGCAGCGTGTCTGTAATTGAATATGGACGTCTCCGTCCTGACACAAGGGATTCAAGCGGAGGACTGGATAAACGTGCCTCGCCTCCCATTTCTCCAGCCTCCATCAATCACCACACATCACCATGACCACCGGTGCATCGGCCGTTCCAGCTCAATAAGAACCCATCAGTGAAAGAGAGGAAAGAAGGGAACAGAGGAAGACAGAAATCAAGGGATAGAAAAGAGCGCATAGATATTCAAAGAGAGGGAGTGACAGGAAAAAGGTGAAATATATTGTATGCTGTTTTGCCCATCATGTGGAATTCATTGTTTTGATTAACTTTGCGTATTCAAATCTAGGAAAATATACACATGCTCTGAGTGCAGCTGCAGAGATCATGTGGATTTCAGTTGGCAGCATTTAGAGCTAGATTACGCACAGGCCAGAAATACACTGTGACCTAAAAGCACAGGAACAGTACATTGTTTTGCTAATATAAACATGAAGACTACCCTAACCATGGACATTGTATACACACAAACACACATACTGTCAGTGCTTGGGCCAACAGCTACTGAGGGGAGCCCTGTATCCCATTTACTCCTGGAGCAAACCATGGCAACATTGTGCTGAGAAAGGTAGCAGACTATGGTAACCAGCCAAATTTACACATGACACCTGGGGAGTGGCCTAAACAGTCCATAGTTTAGCCCATTGTGAAGCTCATTTTGGCTTTCGGCTGAGAGAATAAGCTAGGTCAATTACAGGACACCATGGTGCTCCATTTCCCAAATACCTGGCTACTGACTGGCGAGTCGTGAGGGCTTCTTTATTCAGTCTGCAGGAAACAGCCATGAGGTGAGAGTCGACTGTTAACAACATATATTGTAAGCCAACATTGCAGGGTTAAACCTTTTTTTTCCCATCCCTTCTTATTTTCTGCTTTGGCAGTGTGTTATCTGCTCTGGACCACATTTAGACTGTAATAACACTAACGTTCTCAGCCTAAACAAATACATTTATTTTTAAAGCTGAAAAGTATGAGTATACCCTTTCTATTCAGCAAGCTGCAACTGGCACGTACAAAATACCCGCTAAGCTGAATGTTGTAAAGGAAAGACAAATCCTTTCTAAAACTCATCAGAGCCTAAAGTGATGCGGTGAGTGACAGAACTGCTGCATGTATTCAAGCAGCTGTGGTCTAACTAGTTGTCAGCAGAGGTGTTTCATCACAGTGAGTAAGGAGCTTCTGTATAGATATGGAGGCAAACAGACTAATAAAATACAAAGCAAGTGACAGAGAAGAAGAAGAAAATAACTGCTGGCGGTACTTTCAACTCGAGACAGAGAGAAAGGGGGAGGACAAAAATGAAAGAAGAGGGCAGATAAAGAGATGAAGCTCAGTTCCCACAGTTGAGTAGGGGCAGCTCTAAGCTCAGATGGGGCTTTTGTGTTTTTGTCTTCTGTTGGCAGTGGCAGAGACACGATCAGACAGGTCTATTTCAGAGATACCCTGTCAACTCACTGAGAGACCCTGTCAACTCCATCTCTTCCCCTGGGTGACAGTGAGAGAATGAAACCGAGAGGCTAAAAGATCCAGAGTGGTAACTATAAGAGAGATGAGAAAAAAGTTTAGGTGGATAATAAGAGACTCAGCACTACAAGGAGAGTGAGAAAAGGGAAAAGTAGAAGAGATAATGTAACACTTTTCTGTATGATATTGTAAGGATATACAGAGGACAAAGTTCAAATGATGGCGTTCTGTAATCATCACAGAAAAACAAATGGGACTTCTCCGTGTTTGAGGTTCTAGAAAGTCTTGAATTTCATTTAATTGATTTCATTTCTCACAGTATCATTAACTTTAATACAAGTTTGTGTTCAGAAATATAACAAATACCTTTGTTCCAGAGTAAGAAAAAAAAAGTTTTTACAAATACAAATAATATTTGATGTAACACAGAACGGAACATTAAGTGTTGTGATAAGGTTGGGCACGCTATGACAACTCCTATCCCTTAAGTTGAGAAGAGTCACGGAATAGTAACTGTAAACTGTCTTAGAGAGCATTAAGTCACAACCAAGGATGGGCAGATACATGGACAAAGCAGAGATGGAGGTGGTGGAGGCAGTGGCAGTAAGACACAAGGAGCACCAGTCAGACAGGCTAACTGAGCCCTGGTGTCCCTCTGTCAGGCCAGTTCAGACCAGGGACAGAGGCAGTATTATAGAGCTGTGGCCTAGCCAAGAGGAAGAACAATAGCTGCTGTGTGCCGGAGCCTCTGGAGCATCCTAACAGCTGGGAGATAGGAGGTCTGTCTGTGGCTCCACTAATGGCACGTAAAGAGGCTACACACACACACACACACACACACACACACACACACACACACACACACACACACACACACACACACACACACACACACACACACACACACACTTTACTCTCATCTCTTTTCCTTTTTTCTTTCTACACACTCTTTCATTATGCCCTATGTTACTCTGTGTCCTCCAATCACCCCTCTCCACCTATGTGGAATATAACACAAGTGAGCAACAGAGAGTTAGATATTCTTCTTGCTAGCCTGAGAAAGCCAAAGACTGGCAGAGGATCAGAGCAATGTCAACAACTAAGAGAGGCCCAAAAGCCACAGCAGGAGAATGCCAAAGCTCTTCTATCACGAGGGCCTCTGAAACAGAGAAAAACATGAGAACTGCTAACTCTGCAGGAATGTCATCCCTCACAGCAAAGAGTTCAAAAACAGCATAAAATAAAACCATGGCAATATGTGCAGCTCTAGTTTGAAAACACACCTGTAGGTAAAGGCATTTGTCGGATAAACCAAGCACTATTTAGATTCATGTATCAAAGAGCAGGTTACGTGGACAGACGTTTCAACTTTCGTACTTTTCACCTGTGTTTGTTTTCCTGCAAGCTTAAAAATACCACGTATAATAACAAAAGTCCAGGAGGTAACCCACTCGGAAAAGAACTTGCCTCAAACAAAACAGTAGCAGGGATTTGAGGCCACAGCAGGCATACTTCAGCATACATCCACTCAGAGCTGAGAGAGGGTGAATTTGATCACTGGTTCGAGAAATGTCATTTTAGGCACTGAATTATGTCTTGAAGGAAACTTTCAATTCGGCCAATATGGCAAATGTTTATGCACATACATGCTCCCTCGGTGCTGCTGTGAAACTTAGTCTATAGCTTCCACTCAGTAATGTGATAGTTTGAATGCCAGACTGATACATTTAAAAGCTGCAAGGGCTCTCAACTATTTTATCCAAGGAGTCAGCGCTGCTTTCACATTTTCAACATAAATAATCTAGCAGCTCTCTTTGATTTGATATCTTTGGTTTGTTGATATTGACTTGGTGTCTAGACCTAAAGAATTTCCTCTTGAGAGACAATAACGATCTGATCTGAACTGACCTGGGGAAATTATTATTTAACCTCATTATAAACTAATCAAATAAGTAAAATCCTTCAGCTCATACACATCACATGCAGTCACTAGTATACACCCCATTCAGCCCTGCTTTGTGTCTCTCGTGTATTATCAATACATGCAATGTCAATTTAATACATCAGAGGCACAAACTAACCCCACTCATCTACTGTCAAAAGCAGCAGGCACAGCAGCATACATAAACTTTTATCAATGGCTCTGCAGCTGTTTCATTCATCACCAACCACAGATCTGAACACACATTCCCACAACAGGCTGCTTTTACTTTACTAGGCCTACTCTATTTTGAGCGGCAAGGTATGAAATATGTTGCTTGCTTCAGCGTAGACAAAAGTGTTTCCTGTAGCATCCTCAGACTCTATCCTTGGTTGGGTTTAATGGACAAGCTGCAGAAAAGATGGTCAGTTCAATGTAATACCACAGCACCACACAAGCTGGCATCACGCAATGCAACGAATATTTTCAAGCTGTTACCAAGATATGAAAGCCGATCACAACATCCAAAACACTGTTCCTCATGCCCACTTTTCTTGCTGCACTTTAAGGTTTCGAATTTCACAAAGCATGATTTCCACTGGGCTGAAGGCTACCATCCCCCATGACTGCAAACCAAGCTGGCTGGAATAGACCCCAGCCCCTATCTCTCCGAGGCAAGTCAAGGCATTCTAGTGGGAAAATTAAAATCACGTCGTGCGGCTGCCAGCGGTTTGCCTAATCATACTTTACCAACCTTAAACTCCACAACCCAATGACGAAAAAAAAACATGAAAATGAGATATGTGGCATGTTCTATAACGTTAGATAATTTGCAGGGCAAATATTTGCTCTCCGGTTTCTCACTAACATGATATTCCTAGGACTGGATGAATGTCATGACGCTGCTGCGGGAGCTTCTGCAGATGTGGAGCTTTGCAATTCATCACCCTTCACGCGGTCCCGTTACAAATTTGGCGTTTATTTATTTAATATGTAACATACTATTGGTCCTTTTGAGGGTTTAGACCACTTTGGAGTCCTAACGTTGTCAACACTGCCACATTTGTCACCTGTGTACTGGGTTAACGTGGTACTTAGAGATGGCCAGGCAGTGTTGAATTACCAAGACCGTTATTAGTCAGGCAGCTCCAGTTTAAGTATAATGTTACAACATGGTGACTCGGTTTTAAGGCAGTTTTGTTGCTGCTGTGCTGAGATGCGATAACGGTAACGTTACTAAAGTCACATTTTAAAGTAAAAAATGCGACTTCAGTATACAGCGTTCAAATAATTACCTGATACGTATGTTAAAATTCCACTTATTTTCTTCCCATCCTTACTGAGCAGCAGAGCATGCCACCGTGTCCAAGAATTTAAATCCCCGGGTCGGATCCATGATTGTACTGTCTTTGATATCAAATGTACTCCTGGTGGAAGAGGCGGCGGCGGAGAAGAATCCAGGCACTTTTTTCCAAAGGGAATCTCAGGGTAGATATTTGTGGAATTGGCATCAAACCTGGTCCGGTCAAGCTAACAGCAGGTTTCGTAACAAAAAAATATCTGTCAGTTTTACTCATATGCGACAAAGATATTCTCTCCAAAGTAACGTGTGTGAAATTATGTTTTTTCGCAAGAAAATGCCCCCATTATAATCGGTGATAATGGTACTTACCACTCTATTGTTGGGGCGCGAGAAAGCGTTCCATGCAACTGCTGCTGTGCTCGTGGGAAGCTCGCGGATAACGTGCGCGCTCGCAGTAGTGACTAGTTATCTCCATAGATATATGGTTATCTCACTGTCATTTTGGGCTGTCCAATCCATGTGATCGATTTTATTATTTTAACCCTCGCTGTACATAAAACATATCATTACACAATTAATCGATCTCCTGCGCAATGACTTGATGATATAATATTGACTAAATACAATACAAAGGTCAAGGATAGGAGATCGTGGTTTATGGCAGAAACGAGCATTTGCATTTTATTATTATGTGTTCGGTTATTTAAAATAAACATTTCACAAAATAGTGAAAACTGTAATGTATATATTGCCATTAAAGACAAAAAAAGACAAAATACATATACACAGATATAAAAAGAAAAAAAACAATAACAGTATATATGAAAGAAAAACAGTAAATATTAAATATAAAAAGACATAAATAAAATGTAATTAATTGTAATAACAAAATATAAGAAGCAAACGTTTTATTTTTTGTCACAACGGAAGTAACGCCCTCCTGCTTCCGGCAAATTCACAACATCCAAGATGTCTGCCACCGTGGCTTCCCTCGTTTCGTACGGTAGCGATTCTGATTCAGAAAATGAGTCGAATTTGAATACAGATGTTGAGAAAGTGGACCTAGCGGACCCGGACACCATGGCTCACCTTAAACCTCTAAAGTCTGTACCCACGATGTCCGTGGCTGTTCTCAATTCTGCTCCCGAGGTCGCTGTTAAAGTAAGCTAACCAAGCTAGCTAGCTAACATTAGCTTAACGGTATTGTTAAACTTGGATGCTATTAATTGCACTTCAATTGCACATATCATAATGAGACATATAGTTTCAATTGATAAAGGTAAATACAGAATACGTAATTATTTAGTGGGTAGAGTTGACAATTGTTGTTAACGTTAACGAATAAAACTAGTAACGTTAGCGGGAAACATTTGACTTGTTTCTATCCAACATCTGATACACAAAACAGCAATTTGATATTGTATTGCTAGTCAAACAGTGATGGTCCGTTCGCTGATATGTACATCTTCACTTTAGGAGGCTGTTGAGACTGGTACACACCTGGACCCTTCATTGAAAGAAGTCACCTACAACCCGACATTTGAGACCATGTTTGCACCAGAGGTAAGTTTTAGAATAAATATATGCCATCTAGACCTGGGTTAATATATAAAATGAGACTAGATTTCAAGCGAAGTTTTGTTTATATGTTTGTGTATGTTGTCTTTTCCTGGTTTAGAAGGCTTCTTTCTAACCAGTGACGGACTGGCCATCTGGAATTTGGGCAAATGCCAGAAGGGCCGCCCCCTATGGGCCACTACTGATAATTTGTCTTTGGTTAATTTTGATAAGTTATTTTATGCATGCAGCTAGCCACAAATATTCAAGATTGTACTATGGCAAAGTGCGTGGAAAGATACACTCGGAAGACAGAGTTACTAATTTCCAAGCTAAAGCTTATTGACAAAATTAGGGCTGGTGTGTTGCAAATGCCAGGGCCGTTTTTTTGATCCCAGTCCGTCACTGCTTCTAACTTCGTGAAATGAAACACTAAATGCCTACACCCATTACTAATTATAATCTCAATCTCAAACTATTTTTGTGTGTTAACAATGTAACATCCACATATGTCATCAGATTTTTACTGTATGACCGGCTTTAATGTAAATTCTATCACATGAATTATATCTGTTGTTATTGATATCATGCTGATTAGTTGTTATTATTTACTGTATATGTGTATATATACTATTACTTATGTATTTTGTTACCCATCTTATTGAGTGTCCTTTATATTTCATGGTTTATGTAGTTTGGCAGACATAATGCTGCAATTTCCCATTGGAAAGAATCTATTTATCTACCTATTTATTTATCCATCTATTTTTACATAAATCAGAAAGTCTGTTGTTATTGAAGTCGTGCTTATAAGGGCCATGCAAGAGAGTAGTTCCTTCCAGGGCTCTGTTGAAGTTTAATTTTAGTGTTATACATGGTTTTGTATTTCTTCCTATTAGTTTGGGCCAATAAACCCATTTAAAAGCCAGCAGATGGCTGCCCCCAGGAACATGTTATCTGGCTATGCAGAACCTGCTCACCTCAACGACTTCATGTTTGAACAGCAAAGGAGGACCTTCTCCACCTATGGTAAGCTCATCTGTGACCTGTGTGATGGGTTTAAATTATGCGCCCAATGTATTGACCCTGAATTTACAACTCCCTCCACTCTGCTAATAGGTTATGCTTTAGATCCATCTGTTGACACACACCAGGTATCCTGTAGTAGCTACATTGGTGCAGTGGATGAGGCTGAGAAAAATAAAGGTAATCCTCTATCAAACTTTATTTCTAACGTGTTCCTATGCATCTGATTGTATATATGTATTTAGTATGTTTTATGCTGCATGAAATATTGTTTTAGGGAGATTCAGAATTCTAATATCTAGTGGCTCTTCCTCCAGGACTAACTGTGTTTGAGAGCGGACAGAAGAAGTCAGAGAAAAGGAAAAAGATCAAAGGTGGAGAAGCAGGAGAGATTGACAACTTCCTTGGACCATGGGCAAAATATATAGACGAGAAAGATGGGGCCAAACCGTCAGAGGTAATAATGCTTTGTTTAATATAATATACAAATATTTTGACTGAGTGTTTGAGATTGTCGCCTCTTCATAATTAACCAACTTTAAGTTACTACTTGATATGGAACACACCACCCTTCAGGTTTAGACAATAGGGATTACTGTTGGGCCATATGACAGACATGCTGTCTATCACATATATAGTTAATCTATGGTCTCTATGGTCTGCCTTATTAGCATGCATTACCAATGGCTCTGTGAGTCCACCCACACCTCTGCTCTATTTTAGAGAAAAACTAGCCTAAAAGAGTAGCCCAGAGTAATCCCCTTTACACTAGGGCATGCAGTTGAGAGAAAACTGACTACAATTTGCCCAGTCTGTCATCGGCACTGTATCCCTTGTGACGGGGCGCATGGCTGCCGTCACGGTAGCGATGCGCTACCTATTTTGTATCTCAAGGACTGAGTGTGAACGTTGCCTGTATATGTTTGTTTAGTGTGGTAATATGTTCTGGTAATTAGGCTACCACACACGGTGGTCAAATCATCTGTCATCATTTTTCATAGTAATCCCGTAGTTTTCTTGTGTACACATTTAACCGCTAATACTACGGTGATTTAAATGCAATTGCTACAACCATCAATACCTCATTCTCTGATTGTTTAAAACCATACAGATTGTCACAAACATCATCTGTTATAATAACCAGGCAACACTTATGTCTTTGTTTAACTAATGTTTGTTTATTGAGTTTAAAAGCTAGAGGAGGGTAATGATCTTTGTCTTACCAGCATGTGCTCTCTGTTATAAGGGAAACTTTGCCGCGATCCTTGAGTTTAAATGGGTCTATGACTTCCGGGGGAACCGGAAGTCAACCGGCATTTTAAGTACTATTTTTCAGTCATCAAGATGTCTTGTGGGGCTTTGGCTAATTTGAATGCCAATTATATAAATGATATGCTGTTAATGTCTAGTTTCTTAGATATTTTAAAGGTCCTATGACATGCTGCTCTTTGGATGCTTTTATATAGACCTTAGTGGTCCCCTAATGCTGTATCTGAAGTCTCTTTCCCGAAATTCAGCCTTGGTGCAGAATTACAGCCACTAGAGCCAGTCCCACAATGAGCTTTCCTTAGGATGTGCCATTTTTGTGTCTCTAGCTATTGAGGAGGAGAGAGGGCGGGGCAAGGTGGAGGGTGGGGGTGTGGCCTTGACCAACTGCCACTTTTCTCGTTTGAAAGCCATGATGTCTCTCTCCCATGGGTTGGACAAATTCTCTGGGCAGGCAAAGCAGAGAAAGGGGAGGTAACCTTGCTTGTTATGACCTCATAACAAGCAAGATTCCAGATCGGCTCATCTGAGCTTTCATTTTCTCAAAGGCAGAGTAGAGACTCAGGGCTCGGTTTACACCTATCACCATTTCAAGCCAATTGGGGACCATAGGCAGGCTGGGGGAATGCATATTAATGTTAATAAAACTCATAAAGTGAAATTTTCATGCCATGGGACCTTTAATGTTGGCTGTATGGAGCCATTACGGTCGATTCACCTGAGCCACCCCTGTACTTTGTGTTGGTATGTTCCAATTTGAGGGGCGGGGTTTCAGGCTATATAGAGGGGCGGTAGTATTTGTATATTATTTTTGTTGCTTTCCTTAATTTTGTTAACTTTTATATTATCATTCTTGCCTGTGGGCCTTAATTGGGACAAAAATAATAAAAATCCCATTGTTTCAACCTCATCTCCGACTCATCCTGAGTGTTTACATCTGCTCAAGACTACTCTTCGACATCTACCCTCAACATCCCTGTTTGGCAATTATCAGCTTGTGATTAATTTTTTTTTTTTTTTTACAGGAAGAGCAGAAAGAGCTGGATGAGATCATAGCCAAGAGGCAGAAGAAGGGAAAGAACGAAGAAGATGCCCCTGCAGAAGAGAAGACTATTCTCCATGGTACTGTGGTCCTCTTTAATTTAGACATGTGAATGGCTATCGCATTCAGTGAAGTTATTTACTGATTTGTTTTAAGTTTGATGTCATAGTTTGTATTGTGAGTGGAGTGTACACAGTATCTCTTTAGATGTTGAACCTTCGTTATTGAAGGACCATTTGGCTTAAAAATTTAGTTTGATCATACCACATAATCTTCCTCCGCCGATGAAGTTTGCTCAGTTGTCCTAGAATGATATAGATCAAATTATTTTATTTTAAGGACGTCTTGTTGACTAAGGGCAGCTAATAGTCCTGTCTACTTTTAAAAACATGCTTCCAAATGCCACAGGATTGTTTTGACATGATATTTTGTCTCTTTTTTTCTCTGCCCCCAGTTAAAGACATGTATGATTACCAGGGCAGGTCCTACCTCCATGTCCCACAGGATGTGGGCATCAACCTGCGTTCTGCAGATGCTCCCGACAAGTGTTACCTGCCTAAGAAACAGATTCATGTCTGGTCTGGACACACCAAGGTCAGTGGGAAGGGACATAGATCAATTGTGTTTCTATGTATAAATGAATTGACCCTTTATGTACCAGTTAACACGTATTCTCTATACAGGCTTTGCTGCTGGTAAGTATTATACTGTTTAGTTAATTAGTAATTCGTCTGAAATGCAAAACAAGAGCAGTGTCACATAGGTGTCTGTATACATAGAGAAAAAAATCCATTATGCAGTCCTTGTAAGAATTTGTGAAGCAGTCAGTAAAAACCTCCCAGGTACTTTTTGAATGAAATGATAACACAGCCGTATACAAGTTGCTTGTCTCTGACATATCCAAGATTATTCTGTCTCATTCAAAAAAACGTCATTATAATTCAAATATAAAGGCAAACACTGAGTTACTCCAAGAAAGATCTGGTTCAAGCTTCAGATCTGCCAGTGTGCTTCAGGGAGAGGGAAATCACTCAAGTTTTAAATTGGCTCCTATGCGCTTTGTGCAGGAAGTTACCGCCTTCAGAGTCTAATTTGAAATACAAAGAGGTTTGAAAAGATAATAAGCATGTGGAAGTGCTGACATCGAGATAATAGATAGAGGATGGCCCGTACGGTGTCACCAAAGTTTTCTGACATTTTTTGGAGAAACTTTGGTAACTTGAAAGTCATTATAATGTCTGACTATTACAGAGGCAGCGTGGTCTGCATACACACTCTATCTGCCCGGGTTATTATGATTCAGCTGATGTCTCCCCTTAGGAAATGATTTAATATCAATAGCCTGGCCAAATTAAGTTATGTAGTAAAAACTTGAGATGTAGTGCATCCGTTTCCTTGACAGTTAGCGGTTCCTTTGACTCCTTTAGTCTAAAGTAAATATAACACCAGAGTAAAATTAATAACCGTGTTTAAAAGTGTCTCCCCAATCACACGTGGAGACGCATGGATATCTTAGATTCTTAAATGCCATGATATGCAAAACTGTGGCATTATTAGAACATACTATATAGCCAAATGTGAACTCACATGATTTGGAGTGTCTTTACAAATGTTTAGATATTAATCAAATGTTTGCTATTATACTTTTCCTCTCACTCACACTGTAAAACATAATATTTCCTTTTGTAGTGAGAGCTTAGAGATTGTGCCTCACTTCCTCTCTCTGCCTTTTCTAGTTCAACTTTGTGTTTCACAAGGCTACCAAAAAATAGTGTGCAAGATTTAATGTTCAATGGTGCTTGGACCTGTAGTAATGATTAGCATGAACATGATAAGGAGAACTATGGTTAGATACATATCAATTTCTCCTTTATCTGTATGTTTTCAGGGTGTCAGTGCTATCAGACTATTTCCTAGCTCTGGTCATCTACTGCTCTCCTCCTCCATGGACTGTAAGATCAAGGTAAATAATCATAACATGGTGCCATTAAAAAAACATCACAGAAGCTTATGAATGATTATAGGCATACTTGTTCTGTGTTTTTCAAAGATTCAGAGTTTAATGGCTTTATGATCGGCTGGTAACGTTGTCAGCTATGAGTTAGAATGTTTTACTGTTCTATTTTATTGTGCTTTTGAGAAGATTAAAAGCTCACCTTTTTTTCTGCTGGCTTGCTTTAATGTAGTGTTGTGGAACCACAAACCTGTGTTCACTAGTTCAATCTCCTTTTCTCCGCAGCTGTGGGAAGTGTACGGCGAGAGGAGGTGTATACGCACATTTATTGGTAAGTGATCTTAAATTTTGATATGATAAATGTTAATTCATTTTTATGTATGTATATCACAAAGTATAACATTTTATAAACAATGGATCATCAGCAAACATGCTGACATGAAATCTTTGATCGAGGTCTGAAATGCATGCAGCAGTTTGGGAAATACACAGCAGTGACAAACTGAGCTCAGCATTACTGGAACACTAATGACTTGTCTGCTGATTGTATATATAATAAGTATATATAATAAATAAAATAAGTATATTCGGCCCCCTTGAACTTTTTGACCTTTTGCCACATTTCAGGCTTCAAACAAAGATATAAAAGTGTAATTTTTTGTGAAGAATCAACAAGTGGGACACAATCATGAAGTGGAACGAAATTTATTGGATATTTCAAACCTTTTAACAAATAAAAAACTGGGCGTGCAAAATTATTCAGCCCCCTTAAGTTAATACTTTGTAGCGCCACCTTTTGCTGCGATTACAGCTGTAAGTCGCTTGGGGTATGTCTATCAGGTCTGGACTTTGACTTGGCCATTCTAACACCTGGATATGTTTGTTTATTTGTGAACCATTCCATTGTAGATTTTTTTTTTTTTTTTTATGTTTTGGATCATTGTCTTGTTGGAAGACAAATCTCCGTCCCAGTCTCAGGTCTTTTGCAGACTCCATCAGGTTTTCTTCCAGAATGGTCCTGTATTTGGCTCCATCCATCTTCGCATCAATTTTAACCATCTTCCCTGTCCCTGCTGAAGAAAAGCAGGCCCAAACCATGATGCTTCCACCACCATGTTTGACAGTGGGGATGGTGTGTTCAGGGTGATGAGCTGTGTTGCTTTTACGCCAAACATAACATTTTGCATTGTTGCCAAAAAGTTCGATTTTGGTTTCATCTGACCACATCTTCCACATGTTTGGGATATCTCCCAGGTGGCTTGTGGCAGACTTTAAACGACACTTTTTATGGATATCTTTAAGAAATGGCTTTCTTCTTGCCACTCTTCCATAAAGGCCAGATTTGTGCAGTATACGACTGATTGTTGTCCTATGGACAGAGTCTCCCACCTCAGCTGTAGATCTCTGCAGTTCATCCAGAGTGATCATGGGCCTCGTGGCTGCCTCTCTGATCAGTCTTCTCCTTGTATGAGCTCAAAGTTTAGAGGGACGGCCGGGTCTTCGTAGATTTGCAGTGGTCTGATACTCCTAAGATTTCAATATTATCGCTTGCACAGTGCTCCTTGGGATGTTTAAAGCTTGGGAAATCTTTTTGTATCCAAATCCGGCTTTAAACTTCTCCGCAACAGTATCTCGGACCTGCCTGGTGTGTTCCTTGTTCTTCATGATGCCCTCTGCGCTTTAAACGGACCTCTGAGACTATCACAGAGCAGGTGCAGTTATACGGAGACTTGATTACACACAGGTGGATTCTATTTATCATCATTAGTCATTTAGGTCAACATTGGATCATTCAGAGATCCTCACTGAACTTCTGGAGAGAGTTTGCTGCACTGAAAGTAAATGGGCTGAATAATTTTGCACGCCCAATTTTTCAGTAGGTATGTGTGTATATATATATGTGTGTATGTATGTATATGTATATATATATATATAGTATATATATATATAGATATAGACATAGAGATAGATATAGATAGATATATATATATATATATATATATATATATATATATATAGATAGATATATATATATATGTATATATATATATAGATATATATATAGATATATATATATAGATATATATATATATATATATATATATATATATATATATATATATAGATATATATATCTGGGGGGTTTAGGCTAATCTGTGCAGGTCACTCTTACACTCTTTCCAGCGACAGCACACTCTCTGAATAGTGATTGTTTGCAGCTGTGGTTCTGCCTGTCAGCTCCTTCACAGAATATGCATAATTCAGCAGCCCAGGGGCCGAGGGGAACGAGGGGCGAGGGAGGGCACAAGACACGGAGAGGAGCTGGCATACAGGAAGAGAGAACACAGTTTAGGGGTGAATCAACTGACAGAGAGTGACTGGCTGAGGGGTTTATGAATTGGAGAAGCAGCAGAGATGTCGATGATGATAATTATTTTTTTTTTTCAGTAGAGGAGTGTTGGAGTGTTAGACGTATACGACTATGTTGTGGAGAGCATATTATTTTTTCACTTTGTTGTTGGATATAAAAATGGAAAAGGCAGAGAATACAACTTCATATTGTAAACAAAAGGTGTACTTTCTAAAAACCTGAAAGTCATCAAAATACACAAGAAAAGAAATAATATAAATATTGCAATGTTGTGCATTATCTGTAATTAAACCATTTCCTGTCATAGGAAACTGAACACCATTGTTGTTTGTCTGCACATGTAGCTTGTCTGAATTATCAAGTAAGAAAGAACAGTTACATTAGCTTGGGGGATGTGTGAATGAGTGCATATCATTATGTCTCTGAATGCAGTCTGTGACAAACAGTATATTTGATGACGTGCACCCTGCTTTCAGTAGTTAGTGTATCTGTGTTTTCACACACACACACGCACACACATACACATACACACACCAGCAAGGCTTTCTGCAGTAAAGCCATTGCCAGCAAGTCGGTTTAGAGCAAGCAAGCATGTGCCTAGTCTCAGAGCCCACAGGGACATCGCATCACCTGCACTGCATGAGCAAAAGCCAAAGGGGATGCATAGATTGGGATTAGGAAGAGAACAAAAGAAGGTAGAAAACAGTTGAAAAGACAGATGGAGCATTTTTTTTTTTTTTTCAAGCTCATTTAAAGATTCCATTTCCCTCAACGTCCCTTATTTTCCTTAACCAATTTTTACATTCCTCAAATGAATTGGGTTTCAATAGAAGGCAGCTGGGTAACGTGGTAGCAAGAGTGGGGGGATTTGTCTAGTGTATTTTTTTATTTTATTTTTTGTAATATATGTGTACATTTCCTCTGGTTATGTTAGGTCACAGCAAAGCAGTGCGAGACATTTGTTTCAACAACACTGGGACCCAGTTCCTCAGCGCTGCCTATGACCGCTACCTCAAACTCTGGGACACTGAGACAGGTAAGCTCTACCACACTGATGTCAAAAGACATTTATTTTTATTTTTATTTTTTTATTGTTCCACACAGCCTCTTATTGATTCTTCAAAATAATAACGGGAGAGGTACTCCACATTATTATCTCATACAGTATGTCTATTTGAATGTCTTGTGAGCATATTCAGAATTTTAACCCCAGATATTCTGTGAGTAGAAATCTTGGTGGCACTGGGAAGAAAGTGTGTATGGGGGAACATAATAACACACTGCAGTGCAATCTATTATACCCTTGATCTTGCAAGCCATGAGATAATTGTGAAGGACAGCACAGACCCCAGCTTCCTGGTGTTATTGTTTGAATTAAACATTTTTCTGCAGAACTTGCAGAGAATGTTTCTGGAAGGTCAAAACTAAATTTCAGCCAATTTGTTAATCGTTCTCCCTTCACACATTTAGTTGCAGACCCGCTTTCCTCCATTTTAATAATTGTTTAATCGTTTGAACCATGTTCCAAGCATTTTTTCCACTATTTTCTGACCTTTCATAGAAAAAACGATTCATTGATTATTAAAGAAAGTATTTTGCAGACAAATCGCTAATAAAATAATTGTTAGTTATACATTTCCTACAGATGGATGTATCCATAGAAATCCAGTATTCTGTTAATACAGATGTCAAGTCAACATTAGTTCCCAAATTGACCTGAAATATAGCAGCACAATTCCACAGCACTACAAACTATGTCCTCAGAAATGTAATCAACATATCTGACACGGTCTTTGTGGGATTCGGATCTTGTAAGGCTCAGAAAGACATATTGAGAAGTGACATGTCAAACTCCTGTCTAATACTGTTGGTATGTGAACTGCCTAAACAATGTAGGGTCCCTGGTGTCATTGGTGCCACATGGTTCCCTGTTATCTTTCCCCTCATCCATCTCAATTTCTACCTCTCTTAACTCAAGAGTGCCAATCCAGCAGAGGGCAGAAAAGAGTTAAATCCCCCACTTGTTGTAACCGGATGCCCTTTGGAGCCACATCATCCAAATACTTCTATTAGAGTTACGTTACTACACAGTGACAGTGTGTTCCCATCAGTTGTTGTGAGATTGTTTAGTGTACATTTCAACTGTTGTTCCTTTCCTGCAGCTGTACATATCATTGGTGCGTTGGGGGTCATTTTAGTATTTTATTCTAGATTTGACACTGGGTGTAATACAGACATTATGCTGGTGAAAAGCCTCTATTCCTATCTTAAGGGCCTCTTGGTGTTGCAGTCATTTCCAATTTCCTGTTCTCTCAGCTTTAGCAGTGGTGGTAGCGTCATTCCTGTGGTGATTTACCCCTGCTGAATAAATACAAAGAAACAGAAATTTCGGTGTAACGGCTGAGCTGTTGCTGCCTGCAGGGACAGAGCATACAGCATTGAAAATTGCTGTCTGTAGCTATGTTTCCATCCACACGTTTTTATGCGAATAATGTGATATCGAATGAAAAATGGCTTATGGAAACAGTAAAATTCGATTGAATTTCATGAATATCCACTCAAAGTCTATACGTTCGGTCTCATCGGATTTTCTCTTGATCGATATACGGCTTATGTGATAAACACTGATGGAAACGTTATTTGCCGAATAAATAATAAATTGCGATAAAGTTTTAGGTCATTTTATGGTAAAATAGGCGCGCAGGTCAGAAGTAGTGAAGACCGCGCACCCAATGTGCTCTACTGGGAGTGCCAAGGCAAATGTGCCTTAAGATGCAACGACCGTCTACTACAGCCTGTAGTACGATTGATAGCCAGCCCTTTCTATTGACAAAATCCCTGCAGCCTTCAGCAGGGGGTCTAATCGCGGGACGTGAGTCCTGTATATTGTGCCTTACACCTGTAGCACAATATGCGCTCTGGTGTTCCGCAGCGAGATCTCATGCGCCTCATCCACTCCAGGTAGGTTGCCTATATATACCTTCGCATCATCCTCGTTTGTATGGCATTGCACACGCCGTAAACACACAGTGGTCTTGCTGACCCCAAACGTTTCGCCTACCACTCTGTACTCTGCGCATGTAGCCAGTTTGTAGAGCGCAATTGTAATACACTTCTCGATTGGAACCGGAGGGCCATGGCTTATCTGGGTCAAGGGACGTGCCAATAAAATAACACAACAGGTCAAATCTGGAAATGCTTCAACCAAAGGGTTTCTATGTGTCTCTAAACCACGATCTTCCAGAACTGTATGGAGCACTCTCGTACCCACACCACAGGCCGCCTCCGTTGTCGTCGAGCATTTACGTGCATCTGCATCATCATAGCAATGTGTTGATAGAGTCGTCGTTGGGCAAAACTTTGTTCGCAAACGTCAGCTTGAATGTTGTGCTATTCAGTGCGAAAATGAATGGAAACACCATAAAATGTCTCAAATTAATTCAATCTACCAATTTGACCGCAAAACGGCATGAGACGTCATTACGCACAGGTTTTTATTCGCTTTAAAGCCGTTGGATGGAAACACACTTTCACCAGCTTTATTCGCTTGAATTTTTTTACCGAACTTGAGATAATTTGACTGACAAGTGGATGGAAACTAAGCTTGTGTCCCTAAAATGTAAACAACTTGAGTGTACCTCTCTGAAAAGCCACTGTGGATTATTCTGGAGCTCTGACTTTCATTTTTGCCTCCCTCCACAGGCCAGTGTATCTCCCGCTTCACCAACAGGAAGGTACCGTACTGCGTCAAGTTCAACCCAGACGAGGACAAACAGAGCCTTTTTGTGGCCGGCATGTCGGATAAGAAGATTGTTCAGGTAAAGTTAGTGTGCTGCATTGCAAGCAATTCAATTCCGCTCCCACCCTCACTTCAACTGTATTTCCCACTTGACCAAGCAGATTCACACATGAGTTTCTGTGTATACCCCCTTCGCCCACTGGAGCATGAAATACAATCCCGTCTCATCTTCCGGCACTGGTGTGTGTATTTGTGTGCGCATGGCTAGAGGTTCAATGGCTGACAGGACTGGAGCAATCATTAATCATGGGTAGCATTAGGATAGAAGAGAGGCAAATGGAACAATCGGTGATAAAAGTAGGAAATCCATAACTAAGATATCACACAATTAGGTAATCCGTTCACAGAACAAGTACAGATAAAAGTTTAAATTTTTATCTCAATAGATTCTCATCTGATTTGGAAATATGACCATAATAATGGAGTTTGGGAATAACGATTATGGAACTGTTTAGTTTTATTTCATATATTGAAAATATGTCAAGATGTAGCACAAAGTTTGTCCCCTAATTGTTCACATGTCACGTAGTCACGATAACAATATCTGGCACAATTATCAGGGTTGGTATTTAATCATGCAGCTCTCTTCTGGGTTTTGGGAACAGATGGCTGCTCCTGTGAGCAGCTGAAGGCTAAAAAAAAGAAAAGAGCATAAATAGAATTGGATGTAAAATCTGTTTGGACAGAAATGCATCCTATTTGTTTGTTGCCTGGGGGCTGTGTCTTATGTGGTTGTCTCTCCTTTACATTTTAATGTGTGCATAATGTTTAAAAAAAAGTTCAAGACTGAGGCCTGTTTGATAGCTAATCGCTGTCACCAGACCACTGCAGTTAAACTATTTCACTGCATTAGCACAATTTTAAAACCGCTCCTCTGTAAGTCTCCCACAGCCCCACCACATGACTTTCTCTAATTCTCTACATTTAGAAAAGTTGTCAGCACACAACAATAGAATGGAAATATGCAGTGAAACAAGTTTGATGGGATTTTGTAAGTCCACTTTATTTTATTACGACTTGTCTGAGATACATGTGTTTACCTCGAATCTGTCTGTCTTGCCCTCTGCGCCTTGTGTCTCTGTCAGTGGGACATCAGGACAGGCGAGGTGGTTCAGGAGTACGACCGTCACCTGGGAGCCGTCAACACCATCACCTTTGTGGATGAGAACCGTCGGTTTGTCAGCACGTCGGACGACAAGAGTCTTCGAGTTTGGGAGTGGTAAGTACAGACTACAGCCTGACATACTAATGCAGTGTTAGTTACTTAGTAATGGAAGACTGTGGTTAATAAAGGGGTCACCTTTTTCAGCCCTTCTGAGTTTGCAGGTATGGGTATGAATGTGAAGCAGGGATTAATTATTTATTTTGTTAATTTCCCATTAATAATTCAAAAATCAAGAGTTATGGAGAAGAGGGTGTTTAGTGTGATTTGACATGGTAGCAAGATAGTTTGCAGGGAAAATGTGGGGAAATCATGGGGACATCAAGTGCCTTTGTGTTTCTCCGTAACTAGAAGACTCAGGACAAACATTTGAAAAACAAACAATATATCATCAGTGTATCATGCTGCCCTCTGAAGACATCCTCTTGCACTGCTCCTTTGATTAGTTGTCCATTAGAAGAGTAGACATCAACAAACCTCCCGACGACCCTATCTTAGACAAAGCTCACGCAGCTGTGCTGCTAATCTGCTCTGAGTCATGGCCTCTGCCACGATGTGCCTGCTTTACATGCATCTGTTGCACTGGGAGTTTAAAAAATGTTTTTAAGGAGATGAGTTGAAGGACAGAATAAAATGTTGACACAACAACATTTAGCAAAAGCACAATATCCCAAGAGTCTACTTTGTACGCTTGTTTAGGAGGGGTCTTCCATGAGCTTTTTTTAGTGCAGCGTGGGAGCGAACAGGCAAGTGGTATGCTCGGCTAAAGAGTGGCTTTAATATCCCTCTTTCTCCCACGGATACCACCTGGCTCTCAGCTCTAGCTAACCCCTCTTGTGAGAGCTGCTACATAGCAGCATTAGGCTGAATAACAGAACAGTCTCATATCTCCAGAATAGAAGCGGAGACTGGCAGAGAGGGGCAGGGTGAGGAGACGCCGGATGCTTAGAAAAGATTGCGAGGCAGCAAATCTACAAGTCATACACGTCACGGTGCAAACACCTACTCGGAATTCAAATTCCATCCTCATTTTCACCCACATACTCACAAGTTTTCATGGGAGACTACTTTATCTGTAGCAGAGGTCTATCATCAGGGAGCGGAGAGTTGGTGTATGTGATTACAATCAATATGAAATGTGCTGCACTGTGCCAAAAAGGAGAATTAGCTCTTGATCACAAAGACATCGCTCAGACAGCGATGAAACTGGGGGCTTGGAGGGACATTTGGGATGATGATGATGGATTGAGAAAAAAGGATAGAGGAAGATGAAAAATTGCAGAGACAGAGCGAAGGATATTGCTGCTATGTCATACCAGGACTCAATTTCCCTCCAGAATGACTTTTGTTGTGGTCCTGACCTTTTTATTTTATTTTTAAAAGCCCCCTGTCAACCCAAATTTAACATTATGTAAATATTTGCCCATTGGTAATGGCTATACCAAAGCAGAAATGTGGCAATCACTTGAGTTAAGAAAGTTAATTCACTCTTTTGTCAATAGTAATTCTGTTTTGTGAAACCCTCTTTTCACATTAGTTCCAAATAACAAACAGACGGTCTTTGATTTCCCTCTCAAGAGAAGCTCAGAGACTTTCTCATTTTTGTCTTGACGTGTTTCCTGCTGACGGATTACAAAACATAACCTCAACCTCACTGCAGTTATTATGCCTGACAAAGTAAAGTTATCTTATAAAATATACAATAGTGCTGTTTTTGTCATTACCCCCTATCTTGATTGACGTGAAACACAGTAAACAACAATCTTCTATTATTCATGATGAATATTCCCAGTGTATAGATTGTTTGGCATATGTTTTCATTTTTCCCTCTTCAGACAACAGAACATTCACACTGGTTATTTCTGGAGCTCAGAAGAAGAGCTCTGATGGCTTTATCTTTTCCGAGTTTAGCTTGGTGTGTCTGCAGACATTGGCTCTGACAAAACAAGGCGCCCCTTTAAAGGGGTGATAGAATGCAGAACCGATTTTACCCTGTCATAGTTGAATAACGACAGTTCGTGGGTAAATAGGACATACATAGAAGCTCAAAATCCCATTGACACCCCTTTATTATGAAAATCTCATTTTTTGAAACTGCCGCTGAAAACGGGCGAATCTCAACAAAGCTGGAAGTTGACGTCAACCTCCCAAAAACCGGAACCTTTGTCATAGCCATGGGTGTATTAAGAGAACGGTCACACCCCAACATTTACATAGGCTACACAACTGACCTGAGATCAGGTAGTTTTCTGAATCTAGCTAGGTCACGCAGATCTCTGCTATTCCATTACAAAATTCACTTCTGAAACTTTTTTATGCGAGAAATCAACCATATAAAGCTCAAATATGGGCCGCTTTACGAAAATGGATGGCTAATTGCAAATTTTCTCCCACTGTGTGCCGCCCTGACCGCAGTGTCAGCGAGCTTGTTACGCCCGCAATCTTTTACCGCAGCCCGCAGGTTCCAGTAAATCTTATAATGGGTATGTGTGTTGAGTTATTTAAAGGTGCAATATGTAATATTGTGTGTAATACTGGCAGCTAGCGGTTAAAATAGTTACTGCAGTACAAATTCAAAATACTGGAGAGTCGTTTCCCCCGCCCCTCCTGCTCAGACTCGAAGTTCACGGGGGTTGCCAGGCTGAGACCGCAGCATTCAACAATGTTGCTAGACGCTTTTCTCACATAGCCAGACATTACTCCACAGCACAGCGGAGTAGCTAACGGTAGATGCTGGCTATATTGACAGTCATAAAAGCCCGTGCTCACGCGGAGCTCTGTAACCAACTGACAGACACACTTTTTCGCTTTAAAATTACAGTATGAACCGCTAAAAACACAACAAGCTCACTGTCCTCTCCACACGCCAGTCAGGCACACTTTCTCGGCTTAGAATTACAATACGAACCGCTAAAAATACCACTAGCTACCTTGCCGACGGAACACACTTCATTGGCTTAGAATTACGGCAACAATCGCTAAACACACTGCAAACTCACAGTCCTCTCTTTCCGATTTACAGCCCCCCTCTCGTGGCTTAAAATAACTCACCGTTGTCGGCTCCAGCCGCTGACGAGGCTATACGCTGTAAACAGCCATGGGCTGCATGCCTGGTCCTCCGGTAACGTTAGCTAGCAGTTAGCAGGGTTAGCAAGGCGGCGTTAGCCAGGACCAGTCGGGATCACGTTACTGGCTATGTCTCAATTGTTTTTGCGAGTAACCAACTCGGGTACTCTAGCTATATAATTCAATATGAGTACACAAATGTTAAAATAACAAAAAATGCCCATCCCTAGTAGCTGTGATAAATTAGCCTGAAGCTAATGCTTACCTGTTCAGGAGAAAATAAGCCAACTCTGCGTCCTTTTGGGATCTAAGCTGTCTCCATCTTTCAAATACATCTCCAATATTTACCAGGGGGTTGTTACGTCTCTGGTCACGCAACTGTTAGAAACATGCTGTTTTCTTTTTTTTTTACGTCAGGTAAAATCTATCTCCGTTGATCCTGTTCGTTTGTGTGCTGCTTTCATGGCTGTACTACCGTTACAGCTGTAGCGTGCTGGGTTTACGTTTTTACAGGTATATCTGGCAACCCGGCCTGGCTGTCAAACTGGTCCGTTGATAACAACACACAGATCAAAACATAAACACAAATTCCGTCACGGAATGTACATTTCAAAAAGAAAAAATACTGACATTAGCATTGTTGTCAGAAAAGATAGTATTTCAGTTTAACATGTTTCCTTAATATCTGATGAGGCATTGGTGTCATTTTTGGATTTATTACAGTACAAATATTACATATTGGACCTTTAAACAAACAATCGGGAAATAAACGCCTCTTGTCCGCGAGTCTCATTGATAGAGCCGCGGTGAGATGGAGTCCATCAATGAGAGCTAGCTAGCCTCATCCTAACTCTGACATTCACAAAAATACATTCAATTGAAATCCGAAATCGGACAAGTGTTAGCTAAGCTTTGTAAGACCTTGAGGAACCTGTAATATTCATGCCGTGACGAAATTCAATCTGTAAATCTACTTTAGTTATGCGAAAGTGAGCAAGCTGCGGTATTTCCCCATTGTAATGAATGGGACATATAGCAAGCAGCTGCTCGTCCTACAAAGACGCCTCGCGTTCATAAAAATGCCTTAAAATCAAATCGGACTCAACGGTTAGCTTTATAATACATTGGGAATGATGTTGTATAAGTGGCGTGACGAAATTCAAACTGTAAATATAATTTAGTTATGGCGACAGTGTAGCTAGCTAGCTGCGGTATTTCCCCATTGTAATGAATGGGACATATAGCAAGCAGCTGCTCGTCCTACAAAGATGCCTCGCGTTCATAAAAATGCCTTAAAATCAAATCGGACACAACTGTTAGCTTTATAAGACATTGGGGAATGATGTTATATAAGTGGCGTGACGAAATTCAAACCGTAAATATATTAGTTATGCCGGCAGCCGGCCGCGGAGCCCCGTAGTGCAGTATCCACAAAGGGTGACTTTGCGCTGGGTATGGAGCCCAGCAGGCTGCCGCTTTCTCGTCAGACTGTGTGGAGCTCCTAAAGTCCGACACGTCTTACCAAATTTGCAATTAGCCATAAATTTTTGTAAAACGGCCCATATTTCATCTTTATATAGTTGATTTCTCGCTTAAAAAAGTCTCAGAAGTGAATTTGGTAATGAAACATTGCAGTGTCTGGAATATGAGATTCTGTCGCTTCTCTAATGTATGTGTATTGGGGATTCGCTCAACCAATCAGCGCGCGTCTCTAATGTGTGCGTATGGCAAGTCGCTCAACCAATCAGCGGCCCGCAGCTCATCTAAATATTCATGACCATACCATATTTGGAAGAAAAGCTCTTGTTACAAATAGGGCCAAAACACAGGGATGCATAAGGGCCAGTAAAATATCAACCAGGCCATTTTCAGCCCAACCAATGTTACATACCCCATTAGGAGACCATAAGGAACAGTGTGAAATACCCTATATAATCATTCTATCACCCCTTTAATGTCTGGCTGTGTATGTGCACATACATTGAGATTTACTGTACGTGTACAGGGGTTGGCATTTCTCGTTTAACTCTGGTCTTTAGTTCTTCAAGCTTCCATCTTTGGTCTTGTTTGAACATGGTGCAATCACTTTACTCCAGCTGTTACTCATCTCAGACAGGGACATTGCTTTAGTTTAAGCAGGTGGCAAGATGAGAACCGGGCACTTACTTGATGCAAACATACACAGTTTAAGGCAGAAAGACACATTAGTTACACTTATTCACTTAGTGAAGTGTCACAGGTCAGTTGCATACATAGAAAAGAAATTGGCATGCTGTCATCCAGACGCGCGCGCGCGCACACACACACACACACACACACACACACACACACACACACACACACACACACACACACACACACACACACACACACACACACACACACACACACACACAGAGCACTGTAGATGTGAATGATCTTCTGCAGACCACTTAAGATCAACAAGCCAAGTTTCCTATCTGCCCAAAAGCAGAGAAACATAGCAGAGCATTGAAGAAACGGGGGGGGGGGGGCAGGGTGAAAGAGCAAGGAAGGGATTAATAAATAATTGGCTGGCGGTACAGTTGGCCGTGCAGCATCAAAAGCTCCTTTCAGATTGCATTGCGTTATTTACATACTGTAGCTGTAACGGTGATCCTGCCTGGTTTTTCACCATTTTCAACAACAAGCTTTTTTGAGATGGCATAAGCAGTTGGAATAATAAACATACTACAGCTTGGTAAATGTTTTTTTTAGTTCTTGCTTCGGGGCTGCTCCATTTTATTTCTATGGTACTAACAGTAACAATTATGGTTTACCCTGCTTATCAATTCCGCTTCTTAACGATTCTTGATTCACCTCATACAGTTTATGGAACCTGTAAATGAATTTCATACAGTTTAATTTGGTTGCTGTTATTAATATGACTCGATAATAATCTGTTCATTCTTTTTTCATTCACTTTACTGTAACTCTAATCCGCCAAAATGACACAGGGCCCAACATGCATTGAGCCATATACAATTAGCCAGTGACCCGAAAAACATTTCATTCCAATAATTTTCCAGACGTCGCTTCACGAGCGATGTTGCTACGACTGTTTTTCTCTCCGAGACTTCGCCCCACTGCACAGAGACAGACACAGGCAGGCT
Organism: Perca fluviatilis; assembly: GCF_010015445.1. NCBI lineage: Eukaryota > Metazoa > Chordata > Actinopteri > Perciformes > Percidae > Perca > Perca fluviatilis. The sequence continues at coordinate 19,938,909 of NC_053129.1, forward strand.
TGGGCTTGTTTTACTTTATACATGAAATGCCTGTCAATAAAAACAATGTACGAGTTCAAACACAAAAGAAGTGTGTGTGTGTGTGTGTGTGTGTGTGTGTGTGTGTGTGTGTGTGTGTGTGTGTGTGTGTGTGTGTGTGTGTGTGTGTGTGTGTGTGTGTGTGTGTGTGTGTGTGTGTGTGTGTGTGTGTGTGTGTGTGTGTGTGCAGTTGGCCATAGGAGCGGAGTAGAAAACCTGCGGTCCATGGCACACGGCTGATTCGCGTGCTCGCAGCTCTTATTTATCTTGCCTAAACAAAACCAAATGTATCACTTTACGCAGCATCGTCCAGTCCAGAAAGAGCGCCATGTGTAGTTGGAACCGGGTTTCGGTTCCCAACCCTAACTAATAGTGATTTTTGCCTTTTTCAGGGACATCCCTGTGGACTTCAAGTACATTGCCGAGCCTAGTATGCACTCTATGCCAGCTGTGACACTCTCTCCCAACGGTGAGTAGTCTAATCATGACAAAACACTCGCAAAGACACAGTCAAGCACACAATACACAGGACTCTGGGGAGCATAAAGCCATATTGCCAGCTTGAAGTTGGTTTATACATTCCAGTGTTGGTAATTGCTCCAAATAATAAAAACAAGGCTGGCTCAGTGTCATCTAAGTAAATTAATTTGTGGGGATCGGACCCGATCGTGGCATTTTTGATATCGGTAGATATCAGCTGTATTAAAGGAACACGGCGACTTATTGGGAATTTAGCTTATTCACCGTAACCCCCAGAGTAAGACAAGTCGATACATACCCTTCTCATCTCCGTGCGTGCTGTAAAGCTGTCTGACGGCTCCAGCATTAGCTTAGCCCAGCACAGATCCTGCAGGTAACTGGTTCCAACTAGCCTACTGCTCCGAATTGTGACAAAAGTGACAAAATAACGCCAACATGTTCAAATTTACATGTTGTGATTTGTAGAGTCACAGTGTGTACACACTCCGTAAACAAACCGGGTACTATATTCTCAGACAGGCTTGCTGCGAGCATATCACTCTGCCCAAGTACTATATTCTTCCACCTGAGAATATAGTTCCCAGTTTGTTTACGGTTAGAAGATGGCTGTGTCTCATGTTACGTTGTTTTTTGTACACACTGTGACTCTATAAATCACAACCTGTAAATAGGAACATGTTGGCGTTATTTTGTCACTTATTCAGAGCAGTAGGATTACTGGAACCATTCACCTGCCTGTTCTGTGATGGGCTGATGCCGCTGGAGCCGTCAGACAGCTTTACAGCACGCACGGAGATGAGAAGGTTATGTATCGACTTGTCTTACTCTGGGGGTTACGGTGAATAAGCTAAATTCCCAATAAGTCAGCGTGTTCCTTTTTAAGCCTGACCCATCTCCAAGTTTGTTTGCTTTGGGTACGCCAGCTGTCACAAACGGCCCATTGAGCTCTGTTAAAACACTTTAACATCTCCTTAATGCACAGTTGTGAGGGAGTGAACTGCAGAGCACACAGCAGCCAGCAGTTTCAATGAATGACATTAACGAAGCTGCATTAGGTAACAAAAAAAAAAGAACGGCTGGTTTGCTTTAATTTTAGTACAACTTTGGGTTATACACACTATATTTTGTTAAACAAATAGTTTGACATTTCGGATAATACGCCCCTTTGCTTTTTTGCAGAAAGTTACATGAGTAGATTGATACCACTCTCATATTTGTACAGTAAATATGAAGGTACCATCTGGAGACCATTAGCTTAGCTTAGCATAAAGACTGTAAGCAGGGAAAACTGCTAGCGTGGCTCCATCAAAAGGTAAAATTTTTTTCCTGGAGTCTCATCGTCACCACGAGGTTGCCAAGAAGTCACCGGCCAAGAAGAAAAGGTCTGGCACGCAGTCCCACCTAACTACACGTTGAAGTTTTTACACTATGGATTATGTAATAGATTTAACAAACAAGATACATGAGCTTTATAGGTGCTGGTATATTTAGGGCAGAGCTAGGCTAGCTATTTCCCAGATGTGAGAGTGGTATTGATCTTCTCTAACTCAGCAAGAAAGCGAATAAGCGCATTTTCCAAAATGAACTATTACTTTAAATTGCCCTACTAATTAATGTCATTTAGGCTTGCTGTAGGCACTGTGCAGCTGTTCTGTGTAAGAAAGAAAGACATTTTATAGATGATATTAGCTGATGCTTAATTTGAAAGTCCTAAGCTCTGGATTTGGGCAGAGATGTGATGGGGACATCACTATTCATGAGTAATATGCAGACATGTGACACAGTGGGAGAAAACAGCAGTTCAAGAAGAGTAGAATAAACCTGCAACTGGACAGCTGAATTGATGAGTTTCCACAGGTGTGAGTGGAAGATGTAGGGAAGCCACTTACTGACACAGTGACCACATTTTGTGTAGCAGCCTAAAGCACACCTAAAAGAATTAAACCCTTCCATTTAAATCAGCAAATCTTTGCACTCTTATCAACTCCAGCTACCATCAGACTCAACTCTTCTGTTCTCATCTGTTCCTTCCCGCTCTACCTATTTTGATTTCTCCCTTTCATCCTCTCCGTCACATTCTCCCTAGTCTCTTCTTTACTTTGGGCAGCGTTCTTATTTGTATTTGTGCCAACATGGTTTGTTTTCTCTTGAGCGTGTGAATAATGAATATGTTCTCAGTGGGAGACCATTCAGTTTTCTCTCACGCCTAAATGGCAACCAGCCCCCCTTGGCACAGCATCCACAGCCTCTCTCCTATTTTCTCCTCTTCCCCCGTCTTTTGCCATCTTAATGAAAGAGGCAGAGTGCGCTGCTGAAATTGGCCAAGTTGTTTCCATTCTGCATGTATTGCATTTGACATTGGTGTGTTTTGCCTTTGTTTTATAAGGGAGGATGTAAGAGAGGACACACACACCAACATTATGTCTCTTTCTCATACCACATTAATAATTCCCATCGTGTTTCCTTTCAAGAAGTGCACTGAGTCGTGTAATGCTTTGACACTGAAGCACTGCCTCTTATCACTGTGTAGCGACTAAGAGGCTGTAGCGTTGCTGAAACACTCTGTAAAGTAGATCTCAGCTGAGCAGTCATTGATGAAAAGCCTCTTTTTTTCCTAAATTGCCTCAATCTTTTCATTTTAATGATGGCAGTATGATATGTTTATTCCCCTTTCAGAGTGCCATCCGCTCAAAGTCAAATTTACACATTTTTGGTTTTTTTGTGTGATTTCTGTCCTTGAGGAATAATTCCACCAATAAATAAAATATTTTGACTCTCCTTGATGTCGCAGTAAATCAGAGTTGTTACACTGCCAGATTTGTGCATACTAACATCAGTGGCAGGCAGCATCATGATTCTACAGTTGCTGCTTGTTAAACATTTGGCTGTACAGAAGCATGCTAATAAGACAAACTAGCACTTTTAAACTTGTTGTGACAATCTTTAAAGCTTAGATCGGTTTGCATTTTAAAATGATTACTGCTAACACAAACTGCTGTCATACTTACTATACTCCTATAATATGGGCCTTGAAATGTTATACTGTACCTCCAATACTTAAAATACTAATACTTGATTAGAATCTTTTTTTCAGCAACTTGTGCAGTTGGATGTTGTACAGTGAAATGCTGTGCAGCACCACTTGAGATGAGCTGTAAGCTTCATGCTGTTTGCTTGTTTCTAACCCCAGGTAAATGGCTAGCGTGCCAGTCTATGGACAACCAGATTCTGATCTTTGGAGCCCAAAACCGCTTTAGACTGAACAAGAAGAAAGTTTTCAAAGGCCACATGGTGGCTGGCTATGCCTGCCAAGTGGATTTCTCCCCAGACATGAGGTAATCCTTCACTTAGTTACGCAATTTTCTGATGAATGAAGGGAAGTATTAGGCCGCTGAGATTCTCATAGTTTATAATAGTCGATTAAGGAAACTGATGGAAAATATGCTAGGGAAATGCAGTTAGCAGAGATTCATCTGTTTCTTTGAGAAGAGGGTTACAACTGTCTTACTGAGTGGAAAATGTTAAAGAAAACAAAATATAGCAATCACTTTATTTCAGTAAATAAAAAGTAAAGTGGTAAAACATGTTCAACAGTGTGTGCTCACACAGTGAGACCACATTATACAGATGCTCGGTGTATTCAGATGCAGAATACCTCTGCTCGCCCACTGCCTTCTAAATGATGAAGGGCTGTGGAAATTCATATTATATAATGTATACGCTCCACAACGAGAGCCAACTAGGACAGTAATTTTAGCTAAAACGCCCATTTATATCGGTTTCTCCCCTCTTCTCACCCAGGTGCCCTAACCTCCTTTCAGTATCCATAGCAACACTGCAACTCCTGGCTAGACTAAATACCAAAAATTCAGGCTCCCACCTTTTGGCAGGTGAAGTGGAGACCAAAGTCATTTTTAGCAAAGCGCTAATCTTTCCATCTCTCTCTCTCTCGCTCGCTCGCTCGCTCGCTCTCTCTCTCTCTCTCTCTCTCTCTCTCTCTCTCTACCTCTCTACCTCTCTACCTCTCTACCTCTCTGTTTCTTCCAGCTATGTGGTGTCAGGAGATGCGGATGGAAAACTGAACATTTGGGATTGGAAGACCACCAAGCTTTACCACAGGATCAAGGCTCATGACAAGGTGTGCATCAGTGCGCTATGGCATCCGCATGAAACCTCCAAGGTTATCACCTGCGGTTGGGATGGACAAATCAAACTCTGGGACTAGATCTGTTCTGGTGTGTGTTTTTGGTTGGGGGTGGTCTGGGAAATGGTGGACCGACCCTAACTGGTTCACTATAGAGATACTGAAAGGGACTGCTTGTCCCATGGATTTTGTGAAAGCCACAGGACTGGTATCCAGTCTTATTGTAGCAGCGTATTTTTGTATCCTGTCACGAGAGTTCAAAGTATGTATTATCTGTACAAAGATGGCCACAAGCATACTTTTAAAAATAGTTTCTACTGCAAACGGAATATAAGAGGGGAACCTTGGCATTTTTTAAATATCTTTTTTTTGTTTTAATTTGCGATTTGTGGAGTATACCTCTGTAATCATTGGTAAAAATGTCTTTCATTTTTAATTGTGTAACCATCCCTTTGTGGAAATAAACATTCTGTAAATTTCACGTCCTGAGAAAGTGTTTCTATATCCATAATTCAACACAAAATCATGGGGAGAAATCTTATTTCTTTTTTCCTTTCTTTATTAAACTGCATTGACATATTTGGCAAATTACATTAATTGGATAATTTTTGAATGTGGATACATTTTCAGCTCAGTGCAAGTTATGGTGCAGCAGATAGTGGACTGAGTCCAATTGAACACCTGAAAAAAACTGAAGGAGGAAAATAACTGACAGTTACACAAAATGCTTAATTGTTTTCTATTATAAACCAAACAACTGCAATATGGAGAAAAAAGTAATTGGAGTTCATCTTTCCTTTGTCTTTTTCCCACACACTCGCCCACACATCCTCATTCAAATATCCAACAAACACAATGAACAAATCTAGAGACATCTGTTATGTTCTTCACATTATTGTCACGTTTTGTGTTCAAGATACAATTAAATCTGGGTTCAACTTCAGGGAAGCGTCTGTTTGTCCAGTCAGAGCCCATCTCTTTATCTTTATTATCCATTCCTCTGCACATGCTCATTCTGTTTAAGCAGCTCCAATTGCCTCCCACAAATTTCCACTTACTGTCAATGAGGCAGGATCTTTCATCTACTTACCCTCTTCAACACCATCTATCAATTGTCCTTAATTCATGTTCCATTGAGAGGACTGTGGGCCTTTGCACACTACTGTAATCTGGAAAGGTTGGCTGTGAGCCAAGCTCAGATCGGACTATGATGACAGGGGTGATTGTGACTCAGATGCTGACCTGCAGCCAACAACATCGCCACTATGAGGTAGAACACAGATTGCCTCCTGAAGCAATTACTCTGCCCCTCTACACGGCTGAAGTCAATACAGGCCAGGAGAGGAAGAGCAGGAGGATAAGTAGGAGCAGGGATTTCAGCTTTGCACAAAGGTCGGGCCAGATAAGAGCAGCCGTGCTCTAGCAAGAATGTGTGCTCTGACTTAAAACTGTTACATAAACTTGTACATTTCCATTCAGAGGCTGCTCCAGCCAAGATAAGTCACCCAGTCTGGCTTCCCTCAAGGCTTCCACTCTGTGTTCACCCAGCTCAGGGTGTAAGCACTGCTGGCATTGAGGACATTCTTATGCAGAAAGAGGTGAGGTTTGGCAGGGTCGCTGTGGACGTGGAAAAGGCGGAAGTTGGCGTGCTCAAGCTCCTTGAGCAGGCTGAACCAGTACCGCACCACGGATGGGTCATCGCCACCCACTTCAAAGCCCGCCCAGTGCAGGTGAAGCTCCAACAACAGCTGACCCACTGAGTCCAGAACTCCTTCCAGGATGAAATTCTCCAAAATCTTCCACTCTGCACTCTCCATATCCGCCTTCAATACATCCACCTAGAACAAGAGGGGGAAAACACATTGGGTGTTGTTCTTCTTCAGGTAATAAATTAGTTTTATTATGACACTGCAATGACACTAAACTGTAGAATTATTGAATGCAAAAGCTATTAAAAGAGGAGAAGGAGTAAGTGAAGCTTGGCCTTTTTTCTTGCTTTAGAGATGTTGATGGATTGAGCGAGAGAGCAGCCTGACGAGGCTTGCTGTGTCGGAGCAGAGGAAATGCTTCATAAGATGAATGTTAATAGCACCCTTAGGTCATATTCATGAGGAGACTCATGCATGCCCAAAGTTTAATGCACATCCTCAGGATCTTGGGATTCCTCTTAATTCTGCTGGATTGCTAAATATGTCCATTGTCTGACCTTTGTCTTTAAAAGTCTAGTTAGAGATGGTGCTTTTATTCCTCTAGGCTCAGCAATGTCTTAGTTAGCATTTTCTCAGAGTACATCGTGTAGCCACTAAATTAGTAGCGATAAGACCTGAGGAGAGATTTAGATTACAAGATTTATCAGAAATTGGCCCAGGATATTGTAGTGTCAAGGATTATTACATTAAAGATAACATGAGATACTAGCTAAAAGAAATTCATAGCGCTCAGTGTTTTTTTGATTGTGGGAAACACATGTCTACTACAACTAAACTGAGAACATCATCTTGCGCCATCTGACAGCACAGATATTAAAGTGTCCATGAAAATTCCTCTCCAATGGATGCCTTTGGTGACACTAAAGAATTCCCAGGCCTCATTAGTAGAACTGAACACATCTCAGAAAAAAAAAGAGAACAAATGTCTCATATCCTCCCTGTGGGCCCCAAAAACTCCCACAAGCAGAGATATGTTCCTTAATTGGACAGAAACCTCCTGATGGAAAATGATATGGCATCATCAAGAGGTGATGTATTCACTTTGTCTCTAAGGACAGTGTGTTTCTTTATGTGTATTATACTGTGTTTGTGCATTTGTCAGGATCAGATGTCATTTAAAGCAGCTCATACAGCTTCACTCTGTCTGACCCTTTTATTTTTCACATAAATTGCCTTTCTGCCCCAATGGTCCCTGATCCAATGCTGCCAATATCAACTTCTCTGCAGGAGAAGTGACAAGCCCTGGCAAGACTCCTGTCTGGTGTGAGGATAGTCCATATGGTGTTGGAGATTTGAAAAGATGTCTTGTGCTACTCTGCTGTGAAGCGTCAGCCACACTAAATGGTCCTTAACTAACTATGTTGGAAGGAAATTAGAAGATGGCCGTTTCCTGGTGGTTGGAGAGCAAAGTAAGATTTATTTTATGTCAAAACCTAAAGACATTTGGCTGACACACATGGAACGTTTCAGTTGAACAGTTTGACATTTTGAGCCAGCAGCTGGTTAGCTTAGCTTAGCATAAAGACTAACCGGGGAAACAAACAGCTAGCCTCTGTCCAAAGCTAAAAAAAACTAAATAACGGTCACTTATTGACAAGCCATGACCCTTTTGCTTTATTCCTACAAAAAAACGAAGTCTAACAATGATAATTTGTTTTATGGAAGGTTATGTGCCGGACTATTTCTTGACCAGGAGTTGTTGCTAAGCAACCAGTAGACACCCCAGGAAGCTCCTAGCAAAGAATTTCTAATGAGACGGACGTAGACCGTGACGTAGACCATTACGTAGACGGGCTTTGCTCCTAGCCAAGAAAGATTACCTTTGGACTGAGCCGGGCTTGCTGTTTCTTCCGTTTCCAGTCAAGCTTACCGTCTGCTGGCTCCAGCTACATATTTACTGTACACACATGAGAATGGTGTCTATATAATAATTCAATTCATTGCAAGAAAGCAAACAAGAAATGTGGAACTATCACTTTGAGCAGGTTTCCAGGACAAAATGGAAGAAAATAAAATTTCGGTGAAGACACACACATGACACCCCTACAGTAGAAGGTTGCTCTAACACTAGGCTCCCATTAACAACATTGACTTGTTTTTAGTTTTGGCTCATTTTGAATCACTTAGATTTATGACAGAAACCATTTTGCACAATTTTAACTTCCAGCATCGTTTTTGAGCAGTCTGATTTCAAAATGTGAGGACATCTGTCGCTGTAATTGTTTTCTGAAAATCACAATCTAAATTGCACTCTCTACAAATAGAGCTGATCAGCCCCACTGTATAGCCTCTGTAGAATATTTTAAGCAAAATGTCTGCACTCCACAGCAGGTCCTGCCCTCCACTGCTCAGAAATTAATTAGTCAGATTACTGCAAACAGTATTTATACCCAATGGGGAAATATTTCTTCTCCTACAAGTGAGTCACACAGTATGTGATCAAAATACACATGGTAATTATTTCAGTTTTTTTAGGATTAGGCAGCACATTGGGACAATTTTTTAAAATTTAGAGATGCTTTTGATGAAAAGTCTGACTCTGTAAACAAACAAGTTTTCTGATTTGAGAAAATAACTTTAAATAGAAGTTTACACTTCGGTTTAATTGGCCTGAAATGTGTTCATTTAACAAGACTCGCATTTACTTTAACTTTTGTTCCACATGATTGGTCTTCTTGTCACAATAATTCAACAGTTTTTGCTAGTAAACCAGCCTATCTGACCTTTATTATTATGTTTTGTATGCTTTAATTAGTGAGTATGAGTGTATTCAGTCTTATTTATCCAAACATTTTGTGAGATAATGGAGCTTACTTACAGAGCAGCTCACCCTCACTAAAACCTCATAGATATTTTCACCACTAATTGACTTTAGTGAGCTGCTGACTTTTTGTCTAGCGCCACCATGAGGTTGACATTGTAGTTTCAAATAAAATGTCTGCAACTATTAGATGGACTGCCATGAAATTGGGTACAGGCTTTTATGTTTCCCTCCAGATTAACTGTAACAACTGTGGCGATCCCTTAACTTTTCATCTTGTACCATCATCAGCTCCAAAGTTACAATTAGTCCAATACTTTGGATAATGACCAAATACCTGCCAAATTTATGACATTTCCATCAGCCTCCGCTTTATGTTGTGTTTAGTGCTAATTAGATCATCTTAGCATGCTAAAACAAAATGGTGAATATGGTAAGCGTTAGACCTGCTAAACATTGTGTTAACATTGATATTGTGAGTATGTTAGCATGCTGATGTTAGCATTAAGTTCAAAACAGTGCTGGAGGCTCTTTGCTCTCAGTCTTGTTAGATGGATTCCAATAAAACACCCTCATCCATTAGTGTCAAATAATATGCTACATTGAATTATAAATCCAAAGATGTATGTGGGGTTACCACAGCATCATGTATGTAGATGGCTTCAGGATTGGGCCCTTCACTGAAATGAAAAGGTTGAAGATGAAAGAACTGTATGTTGTGTTTGTTTTCTACCCGTATGGTAGTACCGCTGGGTAGTGCTGATACTGTTGTGTTATCCAATTACCGACAGGATCAATGGTCCAATATGCAGTTTCTTTCCATGAGTGAGATGTGACTTTCTGTTACTGACATTTGTCCCTGTGGTGACAGTGTCTGCTATCTCAGCTGGTCACCAGAGCTCAGTGAATGAGTCATCTGTGTAGTTTCTAACAAACACAGATAAGAAATGCAGTGCAAATGCATGTTTCGACCTTTCCGAGTGACTCTGTTTCGTTACTGCTGCTTTTGCTGTCACAGAGGCTGGGCGAGAGTCTTTGAGAAGAAACTGTTCTGCTGCTGCTGCGGCTTGCTCCGCCGGCACACTACGTACTTGCTTTAAAACCTCATTACAAGGATGTGTGCGTGGCTTTGCATTTAAAACAGGTGCACACTGTGATCCATGAAACAGTATGGTGTACACACCCACCCACCAAACACATGCACGCATCAACAGTTATTTGTTCATCATCTTAATATCTTTCCAAGTCCCCTGTATGAGCCAGTCTGCTTTGCTTTTGGCTCCAGAAAAGGAATTATAAACTCAACTTAAACTAGCTAAGGCAACGCATCATTGAGCAGCGTGCAGGCATTCTGCTCCAGAAGCTGATTTAAATGTGCTTTGATTTAACTGTTCATATATGGATAGGTAGAAAAAAAACATTAATTAATTAGGTTTAGCTTATTTGTCTGGAGCAAATTACAACCAAAAGATTCCGTTAGATTTTAAAGTTTTTGGTTACAAGTAAAAGTTTTGACCTAGTGGTGGTGCTAGACAAAAGGTCACCAAAAACATTAGGATCCAACCTCTGGGGACAATAAATATCCACAATGCTATGGCGCTAAGCCGCTATGTGTATGCACATGCATGCATTTCTGACTTTGGCAACTCCAGCTGAGAGTATCAACCAAGGAAGAGCAGGCACACTGATATCCCAAACAACAGCACATAAACACCACCTATTTCCACCAGAATGGACTCATTTTTCTACACACCATCTTTTTATGCCATTAGAATATTCTGCAAGATCCTATACTTACATAGAAAAGGGCTTTAATGGAATCCAGCCATTATTTTGGCAGACTATAAATGCTGTCTGCAGTCATTGGCATGAGAAGAGAAAAGAGCCTGACTGTCATTCAGCGGTGTCTTCATTACCTCTGTAAGAAAAGCTTGACTTCTTTAACCTTGAATTATCATTCCGCTGGATCTATACCTGTGTTTATTAGTATGCATGCTATCAGTGGGCTTGGTGTGTGTATATATGATTGATCTTGTATGCAGATTCCATCTGATGAGGCGAAACAATCCCTGGGGGCTTTGAAGAGGTAAAATACAGCATGATAATATTTAAAGGAGGAAAACCAAATTATATATGGGTGTTTATCTGCCTGGAGCCTGAGACAGACAACAGAGGAATGAATCCTGATAAGCTGTATTATGTTGGGGTGCACAGGAAGTGGCCTGTGTTTGCATGCATGCAGCATATAAGTGAATCCTCTAGCTGACAGAGAGAAAAATCACTTTCATGTGGTTCCAGGTGATTTCATAATGACGTGAATGAAATGAAATTCACAAATGTATATTATAGCCAGAGAGCTTGTTATAGACAATCCCACTTAGGTTCTACCTCTTACCTGTCTGTGTCCAAAGTCATTAAGGATGGTGGCCAGTTTTTTGGTGTTGGCGTACTGACGCTGGGCGACAATGGCCGGGTTGGGATCCCTCCAGTCTACAGAGAGCCGATGAAGCCACATTTCAGCTTGCTGCAGGTGAGACTGCTTCAGACTGGGATCAAAGCAGTGGACCTCACATCCTGCCCTGGCGAGAGAACGCTCCAGGGACCGATCGTCCACACCCAACCTGCAGCAAACACAGCACAAGACAACCAGGTAAAAATACTTTCTTGGTACAAGCCAAAATATGTACATAGTATATATATAGAGAGAGTAATGATCAAATTTGACCTAGTTTAGATTATAGTTTATTTTGGCAAAGTACATCTGCTAAGGGATCACCAAAGCTATTAGAATTCATCCTGAGGGGGACATTTATGTCTGTCCCAAATTGAATGGCAATCCATCTCATAGTTGTGGAAACAGTTCACTCAAAAACACAAATGTTAACCTCATGGTGAATAATGAATAAAGGTCAGGGGTTTGGCAAAGTCACAAGGATTCATCCCCGGGGACTGTGAATGTCTGTACAAAATGTTCTAGCAGTCCATGTAGTAGATGTAGAGATATTTCACCAGATACGTGAAAACGTTGACCTACTGATGACCCTAGATAAAAAGTCAGGGAACATCAAAGTCATTTTCAAACAAAACGCAGGCCATGTCATTTTATAACTTCTCTTTGCCACATTCATGCTGAGACATTGCTACAGCTTCAAATGAGATATGCATTTTTACTTTACAAGAGTGGGCCTGATTTCATGGGAAATCTAATGAATGGCTTGGAAACTCAATATATAGCCCTACACTTTCCCATTATTGATAGCAGCAAGGCCAGTTGCTTACGAGCACAAAACAGGATGCAGGCTTCCTGTTTTACTCCGATGTAAACTGAGCTGAAACTTTAAGACCAACATGTGCATAATGCTGTTCCGTAAAGAGAAAACATTTGATCAAAGACCTAAAGATCTTCTTTGTGACATTATGCAAGAGGTTATACGAGTTTAAGTGGTCTTAATGTTGAGAAACATCAGCGCAAATGATTACATATGTCAAATACGATGGTGGATCACTGAATTCTCACAATACAATTTCCCACATGGACAGATATTCAGACAAGCTACATTTCAGTTACTGTGATTCTGACTGCACCTGCCAACTTAAAAGCCAAGAAATAAATAATACAAAAAAACTAAAGCAGACTGCTTCTCCATTTCGAAATACGATGTGTAAATGTAAGTACACCGACACATTTCCTTGTATTTCTCTCTCTTTAATGCGTCTCCCTCACTTTTCCACTCCCTCTCTCACTGCTATTCTCTCTTCGTCCCACCACTCCCTTATCTAATTTGGCAATTTTCTCCTTTTCTTCTTTTGTCGCCGCATTCCCTCGTGTCTAGTTTGTGCTGCGGCTGTATTCTGTAATTGCGGCAGAGGGAGTAGGCTACATTTCACAGTACACTTCTTGTACAAATGAGGCACCGGATCTCCAAATGCATCCCACATGCAGGGAGAGGAGAGATGAGTATATGGGAGAGATTGAGATTCAACTAGACATATCTTTTTTAATGCACTAAATATTTCAAATGCTTCATTGAGAGTTTCCCATTCTCTGGTGGGGTGTTTGGGCCAGGAATCACTGCAGTGACACTTTAGACAGGGATCAGGGATTACTCATGGAGGTGTGTGTGTGTGGGGGGGGGGGGGTAACCCTAACCTCTACTAGCTGTAATATCCTCTCTCATGAGACTAGTGCAGGAGCGGTAAACCTGTGTTGACTGGAATGTCATGGCAACCGTGTGTGTGTGTGTGTGTGTGTGTGTGCGTGTGTGTGCGTGTGTATGCTTGCATGCGTGTGTGTGTATGTGTGTGTGCGAGATGGTTTTACAAACACCCAATGGATTGTAAATCTGATAAAACTGAGCCTTTAGTCCACCTCCTGTCCTCGCACTGAACTATTATGTCAACAGCCTGTCTGGATGTTTTGAACCTCAGAGGCGAGTCTGGTTAACAAAGGCAGGGTGGGCTGGGAAACTATCTGCTGTCTTTGTCCCTTTCAAATCCTCCGTTCTTCCTTTATACCTTTGCCCTTACATCTTCTCTTATTTTTTTGCTCCCTTTGTTTCAAATTCCATGGTGTTCTCAAAATATTCTCCCTGGCTGTCTGTCTCACCACCTCCATCCTTACTCTCTCTTTTTCTTTCTACCGCGCTCCTATTCCGCTTCCTTCATCACACATTGCAGCTCATTAACATGTGCATGATTAATAAGTGATGTGCTTTAGCCTATATACTGTAGGTGCTCCAAATTTGATTAATTGCAGTCTGTGGGAAATGTTGTCATGAAAGGACCTCTTTCAAATTCAAGGAACTAAAGTCATTTAGCATTTTAAGGGCCTCGGAACTGACTCACCTAAATGGAATGCAGTTATTATTAATGTTATTAATTACACCTGCGCTTTTCCTGCAATCACATGTCAACATTTCTTCTGTGAGAAGATATATTTGGTTACCACAAAGCAATCCTAAAACAGAATTTTAGAATATTTTAGTACAGTAGAAATAGCTGATGCATATACTCAGTAAACAGTATAGCCTCGGCTTCAGTCAGTCTACACCTAAGGTTGGCACAGTTACCGAAATAAATACATTTTAACACTGAAGACAATAACATCCTCCCTTACTGAATATAATCTTGGAACCCTGACAAAATAATTATTAATCACACCAGCCACAATTAAAATGCAGCAGATGAGTCAATGCACAAGTTTCAATGGCTGCTTTGATTGGACAGAATGTGCACTGTTTTTTTTTTTTTATGACAATGGGTGATTCATCCTCTTAGATGATCTTTGATTACAGTAAGCATCTTCACTGTTACTGCATGAAGAGAAATATGAAAAAAGATTGAAAACTAGTATAAGAGGAGGAAGATGTAGGACGAGAGAGGTAAAATAGAGTACGAGAGGTGAAAGGTGGATTACTGGTCTTTCATGTGGGAAAACATCCTGCAACCCCCCATTCCACCACCATGTGACAGACCAATCAGAGAACAGCTGCTCATCCTGCCCAGGCACAGCTGTCCACGGCTCATTAAACTGCATGCAGATGAGACGTATCAACCGTACACACATGCACAAAAATATGCACACAGGAATACGCACACAACTGTACATAGTCAGTAACGCACTGACTTCAACTGTGTACACACACTTACCGGTAATAGTATTTGGCATTTCTATTAAAGCCAGTGATAAGTGCAGCAGTAGACTGTAGTAGAGGGTTTTCTGAGTTTCCTGTACAGCAGAGCAGAAGTCTCCTGAGAATAGAATACTCAGCATATCTGGCATAGATTCAGGAGCATGTGTGTGTGTGTGTGTGTGTGTAGGTGTGCGTGCGTGCGTGTGTAATATGAATCTAGGTCAGATATGGGACACGGGGAGGAGAAGATCACTTAGGCTATCCAGAAAAGTGGAACTTCAGAGAGCAGTTTGCCTTGTTGAACTGTTTTACTGGGCTCTTAGGACTTTTCTTTTGTTTCTCATGAAGTTTTTCATAGAATTTCAGTTTTTAGATCGACTCACTGTTATTGCATTAGCCGGAGTTGAGGGTCGATTAAGAGTAAATTTAATTAATTCCAGAGGTCTTAGGGGATCAGTTAGACAGAAGCGAAAATGGCAATGCGGCTTTCGTTGACGTGAAAAGTCAGAGCTGTGAGTCACATTTTCCCAAGCTGATATTCAGGTCAAATGTTAAAATGTTGCATAAATCGCTGAGAGGACGCATAATATTCATTTTATTTTTGGTGCATGCCTGCATGAGTGACTTCCCATCAGTCAGCCAGAGAATATCAGATTTTCTCCAATCTCTCCGTTTGACCCCTGACCCTTCTCCATAGAGAGGCAGGAAGCCCCACCCCCATCCCTCCCACATCAGTATCTGTGTTCTGCCTGCCTCTATGCCAGCACACCTGGGCTGTCTCTCATCAGTCAAATTAATAAGCTCCCTCTCTCCTGTAGAAAAATCCCTTTAGACCTCTTTGCAGCACCTCAGCACAGCAGAGGCCCAGCAGGGCAGAAACCGGGCCGAGCTGATCCACAACAGTGATTGACTCTCCAATCTTAAGAAGGTCAAATACTTTGGTGGCCTGACTGACTCTATTCAAGATTACTTGCCACTCAAGGAGAGGAAGCAGAGGTGGAGTGGATGTGACGTTCCAGGGGGATGTTAGAGGTACAGTTTAGACAGACAGAGGATTATCTTTACTCTTATTACAGTCTTACTTAACAAATTAAATTGTCCAGAATACTGAGATAACCACGCAAGGAAAAAGAAACCTAAATGCTACCTGGCACAAAAAACTGAATATTTCTAGTTTGTCAGAAAAAGACATACCTTGAATAAATATAAACTCAGTGACTAGTTAGCCATTGAAATAGGAATAAATAAAAAGAAAAGGCCAACAGGGGAGACAGAGATACCTCTCCTCTATTGGGTGGAAGATAGACTTCATTCTTTGATTAAATAATGAATAGTGAATAAATAGTGAAAACATGAATGATCATGGGTGAAGTGATAACAGCCGCAATTGTGCCTACATATATCACAGCCTGTCACGGAACCAGATGCTCTGAATTACCGTCGCATCTGCTGATAACTCACTGAGTGTCTGAAAACAATGTTGTGAACAACCCGTTGCTCTACAGATGCAGTATATGACGGCTTGTCACAAAGCTAGTGTACAGACTGTAGATTTTTATTTTGTAGAAAGTTATTCCGTTTATGTTAGAATAGAGGTTGACATGTGTTAGTGATGGTAAAGATTTGAGTTAGGGAATTAATGTATTCACTCGAAGGCGTGAGTGACCATTTGTCTGTACGCACCCAAAAGAGTAAACCCTGCAGTGTTTGCTTTGTATTCTGTGGGTCAGGCTGTACTTGGGGTCCACACATGCAGCCCAGGCTCCTTTGGTCCCCTCTTGAGCAGCTTCCTCACGGGCCAATGATGCACACGTCACCTGAACATATAAAAACACACATATTATAACAGCCATTTCCGATATTACATATTTACTGAGTTTGCTTTTGACAAATAATGTTCCGGATAGTTGGCTTTTTGAGTGTGTGTGAGTGGTCTAGTTTAACCAGGTATGTTTAGTCACATAGGACAAAAAAATTGAGTGCCTGGGAGTTTAAACAATCACACCAGCATTTGAAAGTCAAGAGTGGCAGCTTGGCTGACACCCCCTGAACTATCCTGATCTTTTTCTCAAAATATCCTAACACAAATGCTATAAATCATTGGAGACTGCAACTGACTTTGACCCTGGGCTAGTGTGTGTCTGGGCCTCAATGTTGAACTACGATATGCATACTATTCATCATGATGCGCAGCTGGGGCGGATGCATCAGCAGCATTGCCAAGTCTCTCAGGCCTGTTGGTTTTGTGTACATCTGCAGTTATACAAGTGACTAAGCTTTAGCACAGGAGCTGCTGCTCAAATGTTTGCTGGTTACTTTAAGCTCTGTCTGCAGCAGAGATTCAGTTTGCAGAAGAAGGGACAATATTGACTCGGACATGATGATATGAAACATAAATCTATGGTTTGACTATACACCACTGAAGTGTAAACATTGTACAAGTGTGTGTGTGTGTGTGTGTGTGTGTGTGTGTGTATTATTACTTACTGTGTATTATTGAGTCTAACGCTTACAGGTTACACGTTCAGGTTAATTGAAATAAAACCTGAGCAAATGTTTTCACAGCTATGTAAATGTTAAATAAAGTGCTTTCCAAAAGTATTCTGTTGCCAGGGAACGAGGAGCACTGCATGCCAGCCTATTTTAAAATCACATCTATTGTTTATTTAAAATTGACATTTGAAACTGTTATTTGTGCATGTTTACATTCTCAAGACAACACCAAAGTTCCCTTGTGAAGTGAGTTAGACTTTTACAGCTTCCTAAAAACCTTTAGGCATGGTTTGCTTGCTTTGGCTTTTTGAGTTTTTGAGGCTAAACAAGGTAGTCCAGATGTCCGTATCCCCAGCAACGTTTTTCAGCTCCTCCTGGGAAATGTAAAGAAGCAGCGGCTCTACTCCGTGCTCCTTCCAGATGTTTGATATTGGCTGCTTATATGTGTTTACCAGGTCTGCCCGGCAGCCGCCATCATCAGATCTGTGTCGGGTCCTCTCTAAGCAGTGTTCAGTGACAGACAGGTCAGGCAGGAAGGGACCAGCTGAGTCAAGTGCAGTGTTACCTGATGAAGTGTCTTTGTTGCAAAGGGCACAAGAAATGTATTGTACATGTGGGTGGCGCAATAATGTATTTAAATGAATTTGAAACCCGCTTCATTACGCCTGTCATTGTTAATGTGTTCCAGCTGAAAGCGTTCATCAGCACACAATGCACTGTGTGCAATGAAATGCAAAATCACTCCTGAGTATTTTGCCACTTCACATCTGCATTGAACTGCTGACTGCTGTGTCACTGAATACTGAGCTGTAAAAATGTACCTGTTTTCATTGAGCACACATTATGAGTGAACAGTAACTACCTATTGTTGTTAATCTAATCAGAAAAGAAATCCCACAGTACATTTAATGCTGTTAAAAAATACTTTTATAGACTATTATGTGTGTGTGCTGGTGCACACATGCATGCAAGATACACTGACGCCTATTGATTGGACAGTTGTGTCGCAGGCCATCTCTCTGAGTAACAGCTCCACCAGGCACTGTGTCAGTCAGCATTACAGCTGAGGATACTGCTATGCTCCCTCCAACTCCCTCCACCCTCGCCTGTCAGTGTGCATGATAGACAGTTCCCTTCAACAGAAACACACACACACACACACACACACACACACACACACACACACACACACACACACACACACACACACACACACACACACACACACACACACACACACATATAACACACACTCATACAATCTCTTTCTCTCTGTTCTTGTCATTGTCTCTTTCTTTCACACACACAAATTGGCTGCACACACGTGTACACACACACACACACACACACACACACACACACACACACACACACACACACACACACACACACACATCCCGTGGAAAATTCATTATGAGCTGAATGTCTGCTTTGTGAAAGATATAGAATGTTTGCTTAGTCATTTGGAGTGGGTTACTCTGTGTTCTTGCTATATTGTGTGAGCGAAAAAGATAAGTAGCTGATTTATCCCCAAGCCAAAATTAATTACAGTAAAAAAAACTCAGCAATCCAAAAAATGTCCTATGTTTTGGACAGTGAAAATCAATCTGTCTTTGCATTACCTTCGCAAGAGGGACAAGGGCACAGAAGTCCAGGCTTTTAAATCCCTTGATATTTTTCAAATTATGATGCTGAACATCTTCATCGATTTGTAGTAATTTAATACTGACATAAGCAAACAAACAAACCACAACATCTCATTGATTAAGTATGAATAGAGGGGCTGTGAGTTTCATCTGTATGGTAATCAATAGAGTAATGAATTATGTGTGTGCTGTCAAGCAAGACAAATACTCTCTGGCTGAGCTGAATGTGAAAGAGGAGCCAGTGTAGCTCAGTCATGGGCTGATAGATACATGCTTGCTCTGATATGTATACATAACAAAGACCTGTCAAAATGATGCACTTCCTGGCTTTGAATAGCAACAACTACTCCAATTATTCATCTTTAAACCACAGTCTTGGTGTTACATTTCTGCATCTGGTTACAATGTTTAGTTATCTTTCGTTAAACATTAAAAGTAAAATGCAAGTTTAATATGTGGTGTTTCCTGATGGAACACTGCTTGCAGCAAAGCATCAAGGACAGCCAATATCACACATTAAAAAATACAGAAAAACAAAAAAAGATACCACATTAACAGCGGAACAAGGTCAAAACTGAGCATTTGTAGGCCAAGAATCGAGCTGTTATTATTAACTGAATTTACAGCTCTTGTCTAAAAACAATTCTTTTTGTACCCTGTAAAGACATTCTATTCACATCAAATCAGCAGAGTAAATTGAGAAAAGAAGAAGAAACCAACAATGTTGCATCTTCATATCGGCTCTGCAAATCTTCCTTATCAGATTGTACTGTACTCATTCATTGTAGTGTATTTGGGCAGTCAGCATTAGTAGGAAATGCACTTACTTCCATTACGTTCCACCACTGCAAGAGACATTTTATTTTATTTTTAATATTGTACATGGTCCCTTACGAATACACGGAATAAAAGAAGTAGTTATGCACAACTGGAACTTTTAAACACCAGTGAAAATTCCAACAATGATGACTCACTTGTGGTGTTGTGATGTAGTTGAGGAACCTTTTAGCTTCATCCTCCAGGGAATGACTCTCACCGGCCCAGTGCTCCAAGTCTATATGCCACCGAGGAGTCTGTATGTAGCACACAAACATACGTGATCATTAACAATGAAAACAACATTGACAATTAACTAACATCAAAGTAGGCCACTCAAGAGAAATCCAGTGCAAGGGCAACAACAAAGGGAGCTTTATTCTTCCAGGTATTATAACCCACTTGTGTATAGCTACTGATGGAACTAGGTCACAATGTGCTCAGTGGAGTTTTTTTTCCCCACCTGTATGTTAGTGACAAATAAACTGCTAAAGTTCACTTCCATTCTTATTTTGGTAAAATGGGGGTTGCTATTTATTCTCATACATCCTGCGCTGCAAAGTACAGATACACAGAATCTTTTTTAGAAAGTCCAGCTGTGGTTCACAGTGGAAAAATAAGACTTCACCATAAGTTTGCTGTAGCAGCTCATTGCTGCTGTATGATCACATTCCTAAAACCTGGCAGAGCTGTGCTTAACAGCCTGCTTCGTTTCTACAGGAATGTGTCTGTTTATGATTAGAGGAGAGGCATTGAGATGGAGAGAAAAAAGAAGAAAGAAAAAGAGGGAGAGAGCTTTGATTATGTATTTGCTAGGTGCACAATCAATTCTTGGGTCAAACACCATTACCATGTGTTCATTAGCAGCCCCGGTATAAATTATCTTGGGTGATTTCACGACAGAGTGCTTCCCTGCCTGGGACGCTCCTGCGTTCATCATTGTTTTATGGGCACTGCAGTTTATTTTCAGATATTCCACGGTTATCCACAGATCATTTCTGGCTTAGTGAACAGGATCATGTTTGAGTTTGTTCAATGCTGTGGGCACATCTGGTGAGCAATCTGTAAAGGGCGCTATGGTGACATCAGGTCTGTTAAGGAAAATATTCTTGTGTTGGTATTCACACACGTTTCATGCCTCTTTTTCTTTCTCTCTCTACTCACAGTTATGCCCTCCAGTTCAGCTTTGTAACTGCAGGCTCAACACAATGGCCATCATAGCTCAGATACTTTCCTTTACAATCACACTGTTGATTTCAACAAAACATACATACATAACATACACTCGCAGCCCTCTGCTAATACATAATCTATGGCAGCACCATAGATCCAATGCAGAGCCTGATCCACGCTATTCACTGTTTGGCATTCAGCCTTTAATCGATTTGCAGTGTGTCAAAACATTTGAAATTTCGCAGTGCCGCAATTCTTTATCTCCTCTCTCTCCATCATGTCATCTCTCTTTTTTCTTTTCTCTCTTCCCTCCTCCGGCTCTAACACTCTGCGTCTTATTTCTCTCTCTTCATTGTTTCTCTCGATCTGATCCGTCTCTTTTTAAAATAATTGCACCTGTGATGCATGATTAACATAACTACCGTGCAGGACAAATAGGGTGATGGATGTGCACGTTTGGCTTTCAGTCTATAGCTATTGTTTTCTGCAGTTTGATTTTCCTGATTTGCTGTGGCATAAACAGGCCACAGACGTACCTTTGGACAAAACATCACAGCGTAATGCTCATGCTAACCCTTGCCACTCAACAGAGAGCTCAATCAAATAAATGCATGTCTTCATCATTAATGATGAAGACAGGACTATACAGATTCTGTACAGAAACCTTCTGATTTTTACCTAGGCCTCCACAGATTCAGATCTCATCGCAGAAAACTCTTTTGCAAAGACCAAAATCTGACACAAATCGACAAAAACAAGAGAACAGAATTTCCACCTCCAATCAACATTGCTCCAAAAAAACAGTATTAAGGCCAGGAGAACAGAAAGACTGCTTGTCGGTCTGGGAGTCATTTTCACGTAGACAAATAACATCTATATTTCTGCACCCCGCTGACTCTGAAAGCTCCCAGAGCTCTCTGTCTCCGAGCTGCCCTTTTCATCTCCTTACCAAGTCCTCCCTGCAAAGCTCAGCAATCAGGCCCCATACATCAGCCTGGTACAGGTTGGGACAGGACTGCTGATCAGAGGGCAGATATCTGGGACAATGGACTCACTGGGAGTGTGAGTTTAGAAGGTGTGGTTGAATAGGAACATAGAGGGTCAAAGGCTTGCACATACTCCCTGAAATTTATGGCAGAGGAGGAATGGAAATCTAGGCAGATTTTGCCAATGGAAGGGGAGTGCATCCAAGGTTTCTTGTTGAAAGACTTTACTAGAAGGCAGTTGTCAGGCTTGTACAACTCAGGTGTTCTATCCAAGTCTGTTTTCCTTGCAGCTGCAATTATTTTTCGCTTCATGTGAAGTTATTGGGTAAAAACAAATCCAACCTTTATCTAACAACAAATTTTTTTACTGCGCTTAAACTCCAAAATCCAAAAAAGAGATTTTGTGTGTCTCTTTGCACGCTTTGTAATATACATGTCTATGAGCTCTTACTAACTGCTGAATCATCACGTAGCAGTGATGAGATTAGTGTTAAGCCCCTTGTTCAGTCAAGCAACAACAAGTCATCAGTGCCTCAGGGACAGCAGAGGTAAGCAGTGTTAATAACAAACACACAGAACATCATCAGAACTGTCGAGCCTCAGCTGTTGAGACCTTAATCCCATGACATTAGATATAACAACATCATCAGCATGAGCATTTCAGGTAGTTGCCGACATGAATGGAAGGATGGGCAATTGAAATTGTTGATTAAGTTGGTACGATGATATTGGGAACAGGAAAAGGCTACATCTTCTGAAGAAAATGTATGTGTGCTCGCTGCTGAAAATGTGCACTGAAAGTATTCGAAGTTTAAGTGTGAATGAAATTGAAGACTCAGTTTTACCTTCAAATACTGAAAGGAGTGGAAATGTCGGTTAACAACCATGTGATGAATTGAGCATGAGGGATCAGTTGAAGTGGAGGTCCTAAAAGAAGAAGTGTCAGTGTATAAACTGAAATGTGTTGGTGCAATGCCTTTGGCAACTAGACAAGGGAACATTTCCACAGAAGATGTGCTACTTGCTGCTGACAATTTACAAATGAAATATTTGAAATGGTTAAATTACAAAAAAAAAAGTTGAAGTGCGAGATAAAATAGAAGGGCTGAAAGAAGTTACTAAGCACTAAATTAAATTAAATTGAATTAGTTGAAGTGAAAGTGCTGAAAGGAGATGATGATTCAGTTAAAGCGTAAGTGAGAAGGTGTTCGCGGCCCTGAAAAGAAAATAGTGCCAGTTCAGTTAAAGTGTTGGCTTAACTCTAAGCACTTAAAGCAGTTGAAGTTAATTGTGTAGTGTGGACAGTGGAAGCAGGTGAACCCTCAGATAAAGAAAAATACATGATTCATTTAATTCATCTGGAAGCAAAGTTAATAGAACTGAGGTTAAAAAAATAAAAATAACTAAATTGTATTTCATTAGAGTTTTATCCTGATACATTCTTGCCTTTCCTTTTTTTTTTTTTATTTCTTAGGGATTTAAAAAAAGTTTTTTTTTAACATCCTTGCCCCCTTTTTGATCGCTCTGTTATTGGGCCTTTCTGCATGGCCTGCATGTCTTGATGGAGCTGGGTGTGTTCGTGGATCTGTGCCTCTCAGCCATGGTATGAGAGAAGTGTGAGCAGCCAGGCCAAGCATGAATAATCCCCCGGGGAGAAGAGAATGGATGGGTGGACAGGAGATGACTGGATAAAACAAGAGAGGACTGTCTGCCAAAACAATGAAGGAGGGTGAGAGAAAGGGAGGAGGAGCGGGAGGTAGAGGGGGAGATGGACTTGAAAACAAAGGAGGAAATCTACCTCACTGTGATGGCAGAATAAGAGTTCTACACTTGTTTATGGATTTCCACCAAGAATAATAAAAAAAAAGTCGATACATAACAATCGATGACAGTGTGGTCAGAGCGTCTCAGAGGACACAGCACAACCGGTGCTGGAGTAAACACATTGTCGCTGGTGTATCAAATGTCACGGAGGAGCCAGCCACAGGTGAGCTGTGTCTGCCCATTTGGAAACCATAAGGCCACAGACGGAGTGCTGCCAAGTCGGCCCCGTCTGTTGGTAAAGCGCTAGGGTTGGCTGAGTGTCATAGCTGCTGCTCATTGTATTTTCAATTGCTCTCAGAAAAGTCCAGACATTTCAGAAAAAGAACACCAGTCTGTGCAGTCAAGAGGTCAAAGCTTTCAGTTTAACAGCATGTGGAATATAATTATAACACTGTGGAGTGTCTTTAAGTTAGGGAATGTTCTTTGACAGGCTATATTTTCCTGACAGCTTACAATACCTCTGTCCCAAATGAAGGTCAAGACAAGTGAGGGACAAGTGGACAGACAGAGAAGTTGTGGTTTAATGAAACAGCAGGTGGCTGATTCACATTAGCCTCCTTCTGATTTCTAGAAGTTGGTGAACCCATGAGAGACTATATCAGAGAGACTTGTGCTCCAGGGGGCTGTGATAATGCGATTAAGAGAAAAATGAAGTTTTTTTAAAACCTACTTAATACTTACATAACTGCATTGACAGACAGGTGTACACTTATCAGATATTTCATCTGATACTTTATAAATAAAGAAGAAAAGATAAAGATGAACAATGATGTTTTGGTCTTCTCCACTACATGACGATATTTTTCTGTATTGTTTCTTCTGCGAAGTCGAAAAACCAGAGGCTGTATGTACATCATTTGGACAACGCTTTACGATCTGATCCTTGCACGTTATGTTCATTTGGCAATAAAGTTCTTAATAAAATAAGAAATTTCTTAGTACTTTTCATTTGTCAAGTATTTATATAACACAGGAGTATACAAAAATAGATTGGGTTACCAGAAAACATGCTATATTGTGATATGTATCGAAATATAAAATGACCTATATTGCGATAGAAGATTTTGGCCATATCGCCCAGCACTATTGTGAGTTATTCAGGTGAGAAATAATGACAGAAGATTAGATTTTGGTGTATGTTTAATGCATATTGTGTAATATCAGTTAGTAATAGACCAAACATTGAGAACTATTATATTAAGAGCGTAATAAATAATAAGTAAGTATAGATTAAAAAGATTGATACTGACAGCATGATTGTATGATACATAAAGGAAAATCACAAAGAGTCAGCTTTACTAAACTCTATCGTTCTGACTAATCTGGGAGACTGGCAGTCGGACCAGACCCAGCTGTCTGCACTTCCTGCAGTGTCATATCTATTCCTCAGGCAGGCCTGGCTCAGTGGCCAATCCCAGCTCACTGCCAGAGTACAGTGAGAGACAGAGAGGGTATAACAGAATTAAAGCAGAGGATTACGCTGATCTTTTTTAATAAAGGCGGTAATCTCAGAAGAGTTTAGCCTCAGTCTCAAAGGCAGAGTGATGCTGTGGAGGAAGAAGCCTGTGGAGGAGTGGAGAGATACATGAGCAGGGGGGTTGACGTTAAGTGTTTGTGTGTGAGAAGGAGAGAGAAATTGGAGGTTGAGGCACAGATGGTGTAGATGAAGAATGAAGAATTCTCCTCTCTGTTCTGCTTTTACTTTGTAGGAGAAATCTAACGAACCCACATCTGGTGTGCATTTACCAGAGAGAGAGGGAAAGAGAGGAAGTTAGAAAACGACTGAAACAATCCTAGAAATGTTTATTGCACAGTGGTGGAGTTAAATTAACCTCTGAATATTATTCGACATTGAGGCTTTGCATTCATGCGCCACACACTGTTACATTACAGCACACGCACGCTCTCATTCCTCATCCTGCACAATACTTGGCAGGAGCATTATCTCCCCACGTGCCTCAAATCAAAGCTGATCGAAGACCAGCGCGAGCCCATTCTCACTCAGCACTTTGTGCCAGCGCTTACATGGCAGCCTCATTTTGTGTCCATCTAGCTTAAATCAAAGCTGATCTGTGAGCAGTGCTTAACCATAATGCCAGTACAAGGCATTTACATTTTCCTGTATTTTGTTTCAGGCCATTACAAACATCCTCAATATACAGTACAGGCCAAAAGTTTGGACACACCTTCTCATTCAATGTGTTTCCTTTATTTTCATGACTATTTACATTGTAGATTCTCACTGAAGGCATCAAAACTATGAATGAACACATATGGAATAATGTACTTAACAAAAAAGTGTGAAATAACTGAAAACATGTCTTATATTCTAGTTTCTTCAAAGTAGCCACCCTTTGCTCTGATTACTGCTTTGCACATTCTTGGCATTCTCTTGATGAGCTTCAAGAGGTAGTCACCTGAAATGGTTTTCCAACTGTCTTGAAGGAGTTCCCAGAGATGCTTAGCACTTGTTGGCCCTTTTGTCTTCACTCTGCGGTCCAGCTCACCCCAAACCATCTCGATTGGGTTCAGGTCCGGTGACTGTGGAGGCCAGGTCATCTGGCACAGCGCTCCATCACTCTCCTTCTTGGTCAAATAGCCCTTACACAGCCTGGAGGTGTGTTTGGGGTCATTGTCCTGTTGAAAAATAAATGATGGTCCAACTAAACGCAAACTGGATGGGATAGCATGTCGCTGCAGGATGCTGTGGTAGCCATGCTGGTTCAGTATGCCTTCAATTTTGAATAAATCCCCAACAGTGTCACCAGCAAAGCACCCCCACACCATCACACCTCCTCCTCCATGCTTCACGGTGGGAACCAGGCATGTAGAATCCATCCGTTCACCTTTTCTGCTTCACACAAAGACACGGCGGTTGGAACCAAAGATCTCAAATTTGGACTCATCAGACCAAAGCACAGATTTCCACTGGTCTAATGTCCATTCCTTGTGTTTCTTGGCCCAAACAAATCTCTTCTGCTTGTTGCCTCTCCTTAGCAGTGGTTTCCTAGCAGCTATTTGACCATGAAGGCCTGATTCGCGCAGTCTCCTCTTAACAGTTGTTCTAGAGATGTGTCTGCTGCTAGAACTCTGTGTGGCATTCATCTGGTCTCTAATCTGAGCTGCTGTTAACTTGCGATTTCTGAGGCTGGTGACTCGGATGAACTTATCCTCAGCAGCAGAGGTGACTCTTGGTCTTCCTTTCCTGGGGAGGTCCTCATGTGAGCCAGTTTCGTTGTAGCGCTTGATGGTTTTTGCGACTGCACTTGGGGACACATTCAAAGTTTTCGCAATTTTCCGGACTGACTGACCTTCATTTGTTAAAGTAATGATGGCCACTCGTTGCTCTTTACTTAGCTGATTGGTTCTTGCCATAATATGAATTCTAACAGTTGTCCAATAGGGCTGTCAGCTGTGTATCAACCTGACTTCTGCACAACACAACTGATGATCCCAACCCCATTAATAAGGGAAAAAATTCCACTAATTAACCCTGACAAGGCACACCTGTGAAGTGAAAACCATTTCAGGTGACTACCTCATGAAGCTCATTGAGAGAACACCAAGGGTTTGCAGCGCTATCAAAAAAGCAAAGGGTGGCTACTTTGAGGAATGAGGACAATTCACAAGTCAAATATAACTAATTCATCAGATAATAGTAGCATAAAAGGCCAGGGTGCTTTTCTTTAAATGGTTTGAGATTTAATACAAGGTATTACAAGTATACTACATGGTATGCGTGTAGCTGATAGAACAACAACATCCTGTTTACTTTTGCTGTAAACATGATCCAATACAAAGCCAGAGTGGGAATAACAGTTGCTAATGGCCTTTTAAAATCTACGGCTTTAAAAGGAAAGGCAGCTGTGTGTGGTTTGGTTTAATAGATTTCCATCAGTTACGTGTGGTTTCCAGTTAACAAGAAAAACAAGATGCTCTTATCACACACACACACACACACACACACACACACACACACACACACACACACACACAAAACACACACACACACACACACACACACACACACACACACACACACACACACACATATTCATTCACACATACACACGCATACACATTAAAGCCAGCGTGTTCCCTGAAGTCCTTTGACTTGTCATGGCATATGCAGTCAACTTAAATATCTGTACTAGGACTGGCTGTTACCTTGGAAACACAGTCCCCTATTCACATCATGGTAACCTCACTCATGCACACATTCATAAATGCATGCAGGCATATACAGGAGAGCTGCACAATATGAGTAAAATATCTAATTGCAATTATTTTTTACTGATATTGCGATTGTGATATGATTCACAATATTGGAGGGAATGCTCACTTTTGTATTATTATTCTCATTTTCATTGAAAATTATTAAAACTAAAAGAAATTAAAATGATTATAGTGAGATTCTCTACCAAACAAAGATTTTTTCTTTAGTCCATAGGATACAATTTGTGGCTGGGACATATCTGCAGCACCACAATAGGCTACTTAATTATTTTAGTTTGACACATATTTTGCCATTAACAAATGTCCCCCCACTTGTGGATATTGCGCTAGTCCATTTTACGATTTTGATACAATTGCGATTAATTGTGCAGCCCTAATATACAGATGCTCCCATTCACCACAACATGGCTTGAAATTGTTGTGTAGAAGATGCAGCTTAGAGAAAAGGTGATTGACACCGCTGAAGACACGTTGCTGTCTAATTTGATCATATTATGTTTGAGTCTGGGCCCTCTTGGTCAGCATCTCAAGAGACAGATGGTGTCTTATTGTTAACAGGCTTGCAGTTAAAAAACCTGCATGTGTGTGTGTGTCTGAGTGTGTGAGTCAATCTATGCAAGTGTGTGCCTGTCTTCCTGGACAATATCCCAGATATGAGATCTGTGTTTGATGTCTAGTTGGGAAGAGCTGAGGGAGCCCGCTGAGCACCATATGACATCCACTTCCTGAGATGGAGTTGAAAAAACCGAGAGAATGACAGTGAGATGGACAAAGACAGGCGGTAATTGTCTCTCTCGGCTCATCATTTTACTTTTCTTGCCATTTTGTCTTGTTTGTTTCTTGCACATACTATAAATGATTACTGAATATGAAAATGGAAAGAAATTGAAAGAGATGGCAAGGGGGATCTATATTCTCGCCTTGTCATAGCATACTTGTCAATATTCATGGTTGTTTTAGAATCCTGCCAACATTATTACTGAGCAGTGGTGTCTCCACAAGAACTCAGCTTGTGTTTCTAATTTCATCTCACTTATATGTGCCTTCCTCTCCATATTTATTCCATTCTCATCATCGCTCACCCCTAATTTCCACCAGGCGCGCCATTCAAATCAAAGTTTGATAATCCAGCAACGCCACAGCGTGTCCCAGAGGCGTGCGGCTCTCCACTCCGCTAAAGATATGAACCAGGTCTATTTTAACGCGAGCAGCGGGGCATTCGGACAGCCCGCCCCCCAATATTGTATATATGTCTCCTTTTCAACACCACGGACGACGAGAGATTCATCTTGGAGGTTGGAAAACATGATCTACCACATCACAGATCTTTTTTATAAAGACAACACCAGAAAAGAGAAGGTATAGAGTTTAACTGTAGGAGTGCAAGTTGAAGGTAGATACTAGCTTAATAGACACATGATTGTTCTGTAAAGTACAAAGTAGAGACAATTAAATCTGAGAGTCGGGCAGGCAAGATGCTCCCGGTATGGTGGCGTGTGGCGGAGGACGGAAAACACAACAGCGGCGCAGCCGGAATGCAGCCAGTAGACCTATCAGCTATCAAATACGTACTAAAGAAGAGACAGAGAGGCAGACATATTCTTTCCAAAGTGTTTAGAGCAACAAAAAGCGCTTTAGATGATTGTTCTTCAAGTTCACTGGCCCTCTCTGTTGCTTTTGGGGATAAGTGGTGTCTGTTGTCTTTGTAACCAAGGTACGCAGGTAACTAAGGTGCATGTCAAATGCTACTGAAATGGGTTTCTGCAACACAAACGAACCTTAGGCTTTTTGGTGACACCCAAAGTGCCATTTGCTAGCAGGTATTCATGGTAAGTGTATATGTACACGGATGGGGTAGTGTGAGTGAGTGGCAAAGATGGGAGCGAGGTCGTCCCATTTCAGAGGTCAATGCACTCATTCATATCAGCTGGGAGGGAGACTGAGTATTTTCTGGAATGTTCCAGACAAGGCGTCCATGTCTGAGGAGAGTATTGTGCGATTGAGACTCTGGACTTGACAGTTTGACACTGACTTTTCCCCCTCTAGTGGGAGTCTTTGTCCGATAACATTTAGGACACACAACAGACCCACTGTTTATTCAGTCAATAACATAAAGAGCACTGAGTGGCTTCTGTTTTTCCATCTGCAACATATGGTTGTGATCATCTTGTTTGAGGCAGGGTTTGTATGGATCGACATTTAAAAGTCTGGCTCAGAAGCTTTCAGGTCTCAGCTCTAGCCACAAATCTTTTTCTCAGCCAAGTTTCACAGCCAAAGTTTAAAAAAAGTTTGATTTGGGATCCATAATGTTCCTACTTATGACACAATACAAGTAGTAATATCTTTTGCGTTCCAGATACACTCTCAGCTGTTTCTCTTGTTTACAAAGTGTGTAAAGCCTTGCTTAAGGCAATTAAATAGTTATATTTCTATAAACTTTGCAGAGAGAGGGTGATTGATTATCTGAAAGGTCTCTTTGTGCTTCTTCCCCCCCTAACTTGGCAAAGATTCCAAGCCGGTTTGTTTTCTTTAGTTGGACTTGGATAAAGCTGTGTGCATTTGTGGAGCAGTTTATTTCTCCAGGGTGGCTGGTGTGTGCATAAGGGTTGATGTCACTGCAGTTAATTTATCCAAAAATCAAAGGGTTCCCATGTCTAAACATATGTCGGGTATTTCTCAGCTCTGCATGCCCGCGGTCCTAAAGTATGATTATAATTATGATTATTATTTCAAACCATTCTCATATACATGTAAACCCATAGAACAACGATGTGTCGTTCCTACACTTTGGTTTTGGTAAGGATTAAACAAACAAAATCACATGAAAAAAAAGGTAGCCAGGCTAGCTGTTTCTATTTGTTTCCAGTCTTTGTGCGGCGCTACGATAGCGCTGGCGCTGGCAGAGGCTGTAGCATCATAGATAATGGACAGATGTGTCTTTTCAAATAACTCTTGTCAAGACAGCGATAAAGTGTATTTCCCAAAAATGTTGAACTATTCCTTTAAGAGCATAACAAGTTAACATGGGAAAAACTAGCTGCTGCAACATTTTTTTCTAGCTTTATATTTACATTTTAGGCAATTCAGAGACTCAAGAAAAGCTTACTATTTGGTTAATATAGACATTTTTGCTTCACCAAATGTCACTGTAAAAGGCCACAAATTTTTTTGGTTCTTGAAGACTTTTGTATAATAAGTCAATATACATGTGTAAATAACCCAGGTTGGAAAGGCAAGTGCACTAGGCAGTGTTTGTAATGGATGACATTTTTAGCTCAAGAACAGGGAGCTGAATGTGACGCAGGTGACATGTCAGCTTCCCAGCCGTTGATTCCTTGTGACTCCCTGGTTCCCCAGATGCCCCAGCTAGAGGTTAAAGATGCCTGAGAACTGACTCCAGTCACACATTTGGGATTATAGAAGTCAGCCTCTCTCATTCTTTACTAACAGCTTCTCTCTCCCTCTCACTCTGTTGAGCCGAGATCTTTCAGCTTTCCAAGGTCACCGGGTTTTTGCATTTGAAATTCCACTGGGGGCCCAAATCTAGCTGGCAGCAGTTGGCGCAGACAGCACGAAGTGGCATTTTATTTCTTCTTTTTAAACAATTATTTTTTGGGCATTTCCACCTTTTAATGGATAGGACAGTTAGATATGGAAGGGGAGAGAGAGGTGGAAGACATGCAGGAAAATCGTCACAGGTCAGACTTGAACCCTGGACCTTCTGCATTGAGGAATAAACCTCTACATATGTGCACCTGCTCTACCAACTGAGCTAACCCAGCCACACAGGGTGGCATTTTCTGTTCTCACTTCATGCCAACACTGAACTAATCAGCGTTAGAAACAAAGTATTAATTTGGAACCACACTGATGCTCATTTAAACAAAAGTAATTAATACCTGCCTTTTGGATAAATTATCTTGTGTCCCATCTAAGTAAAATAAATCATTTGAATTAAAGTGCTCTGGTTTATTGGTGGTTTTTGGTGGATTCAATTAACGCAATCAAAAAGTATTCTGTTTTATCAAAACAGAGTGAATTAGCGTCATCTTAACAGCCATAACAGTGGGTTTTTTTTAGTTTTTTTTCCTCTGCTGGATTCCTTTCAGGTTCTTTGTCTAGTGTGTCAGGGAAGCTTACAAACCTCTAGATTGCATTTCTGACAATCCGTCACTGTTGCCAACATCAACAGAATAATACAGAAAACTGAACTATCTCCCCCTGTATGGCTCTGTACAACAAGATAAAAAGATCAGTTATTACATGGGGTTGCACAGATTACCTTTTCATCACTGGATGACGTTTCAGCGGGCTGTCTCAGTGTTTCATGTTATAAAATCTTCTAAAACTGGGAGGCCTTTCTCAGAGGATGCATGGTGCCACTTTGCTTCTTTGTTGTGGTCTATGTGCCACATGCCTGTGGGCTTTGAGATTAAGTGTATGTAACGTGAATGACAGCTGGCCTATCTGGGAAACATTTCTAAATGTCGCTGGGACAGAATTCCTGTAGAAAAGCTCTGCAGAGCTCACACAGTTACAGTGTGGTCACTATGAAATGGGATGCTTTGGAGAGCAGGCAGGGACAATGTGTAATGAAAGGGATGTGTATGTAGCAGTTTAACATTAATAATTCATTTCTACACTAATTTGGACATGTTTGTGTTTGGTTTCTTTTAATGGTAGGTGATGGGAGGCGTGACTTAAGAGAAGACTAAAGAATAAATTGCTTCCAAGATGCTAACTTGTTGTCTTCAAAAAGACAAAAGAAGTACTGTATTTGCAGAATGGCATAGAAAGAGCAGTGGTTACCAATAATCTCATTTTTGACAGGAAGCAGTTGGACTTACTTCCTCCCCCACCAATGGCAGTAGGTGTGTGTAGGAGGCATAGTCATGCAAATTAGCTTATAGCGTCACCTGCTGAGTTCTGGTGGCTGCCGGCAACTACTGTTCTTTTCCAAAGCTTTCAGTAGTTTTCAGAAATGCGTTGGAGTGCGTCACTGTGACGTAGAGGCAGTAGTCAGTTTATTACTGTGTTAAAGTCAGGAGGCTGAGTCATCAGTGCATGCTGTTTCTGCTCTTCTCTGTCTTTCTCTCCCTTCATTCTTGCTGCTGTTGTTTGGCTCAAAACATTTCATGTCTGTCTATTATTTACCAACTCATCCCTCTCTCCTCTTTTCTCAGCGGGGAAGAAAACCTGCAAGAGGTAAATGATTAAAGAGAATGTGTGTGTGTGTATTTTACTGTATGTGGATGCCTGACAGCTAAGAGATTAGATTTCCTTTAGATAGGTTGTTACGAAAACAGACCCTAGGCTCTCGGACACACACACACACACACACACACACACACACACACACACACACACACACACACACACATACACATTATTTAAGGGAGATATTTTTTTTCTGTTCCGTCACTTATATACACTACAGTTTCTGGAATGCCTTTCTCAATGATTTTTCTCTTTATTTTGCTCAGAGAAAACCTCAAAGTTTAAAATCCTGAACTGCTTGCGTTTTCAAACTGCAGCCAAGATAACAGAGCAGCTGGTGTTGTGTTTGTGAAGCTGTGTCACCTTGTAGTTGTGGTTTACCGTCAAAAGATCATCAATCAACCAGGTAATGTGAAAGAGGAAATGTTATTTAATATTTCCTCTTTCACATTACCTGGTTGATTGATGTAATAATACTGATGTGTGAAGAAACCCCATTGATAGTGGTAATAAGACAGATATGGAGTTTTACTTGTTTACGTGTCTGAATCAGGACTGAGACACAAATAAAACTCCATATATACATATAATGCCATAAACAGGTGACAAAGAATAAGCTTTTTAAGCTCAATAGTACTTCTACATTTTGGGTTTATGTGTGAGCGTTTAGCATTGTAACTTAAATTTATTTTTGTGTACTTTATTTAGTATTGTGGTTTGTTTCTTATTTTGGCTCATAAATAGATAGTAGTGAGGTGCAGCTAAGAGTTTCTGTTTATGCTCTGCAGCAATATTAAACTTCAATCTTTCCATAATGTGTTGACAGAAGTTATACTATAGTTAACATGTCAAACATAACGGCTGGGTAACAGAAATACTTAATAACATTTAATGTTGTGTTTGATCACTTTTGTCCTAAATTAATGTCCCTTATCCCTATCCCTATCCCTTTTAAATAGCATGCCAAACATCTTGTCTGTGAAAAGGTCTGCAGACTCATTTCTACTGTAGTCTCATTGAATACCACTAAACAAACCCATTAAAATATTACAGAAATTCTAAAATTAATGAGTGCTTTAATTGGCATGAGCACAGCTTTATATAGCTAATTTCCCCCAGTGTTTGTGGAACGCATCAGCCTGTACATGCTATTGGCTAAAGCGCTATTTTTGTGACTTTCCTACTGATAACTGTGCTTCAATAGGATTTTTCTCTTGAATCCTTCCATTTCTATTCATCAAGGTCACTGGAGGCATCCTCATCATCTTCCTTGCTGAGCAACAGTCCTGCCTTCCAGCCCTTCCATTTTTTTTGTTATATGTTTCATTTAAAAAGTTTATTTTATTTTTTTTAAATTAAAATTTTTTTTTTTAAAAAAGAGAAGGAAGACAAAGAAACTTTATAACCAAGAAAGAGTTAAAGCAAAGGGGAAAAGCGTAATATGGATTAGAAGTGGGAGGCAAGATTGTAGTCTAAAATTGAGACAGACAGGAGAGATGAAAAAGCAAAAGGGAGGATGAGAGCACGAAGAACGGAAACAAGGTAACATGACAGAGCAAAAGAGCAACAGTGATCTTCAAGATGAGAGCCTAAAGCAAGAAAATGCGAGAAGAGAGTGTAGGTAGAAAGAAAGAGAGAGAGAGAGTTAAACGGCTGCAGCATATGACACAGAAATTTCATCAGGGCCCCTTCAGGGCATCTTATGTGACAAATGTTGTGTTAAGAAGCAGGGAGAGTGAGCATATGGTGGTGGTATGTAATATTGATGGTGCACGAGTGCCCTTCCCTCCATGTTGCATAATAGCCTTGCAGTGATTTTAAAACAGCATTTAAAACTCAAGCTCTGTTGCCCCTCGGTCTCTAGTTGTTTAAGTTATTAAAGATTTAAAGCAAGCATTTCTTGCCCCAAAGTCACAGAAAGAAGAAATTCAGTAGAGAGGAAGAAACAAGGGACTGAAAGAGAGAAGAAAGATCAAGAAGAAAGATGTGTGTGTGTGTGTGTGTGTGTGTGTGTGTGTGTGTGTGTGTGTGTGTGTGTGTGTGTGTGTGTGTGTGTGTGTGTGTGTGTGTGTGTGTGTGCGTGTGTGTGCGTGCATGCGTGCTTGTACACATACCTTTATGAGAACCAATTTGAGTTTGAGACCTTGAGAGTGAGGACATTTTTTGGAAATTGAAGACATTTTGGCCGGTCCTCCATTCGGACAGACATTCAGACTTGGTTTTAAGGTTCCGGTTATAATTATGTTTAGATTAGGTTTAGGCATTTAGTTATGATGGCTGAGTTTAAGGGTTAGGGCATTATGCTGATGATGATGATCATGATTAGATTATGGTGTCCTCACAGGTATAGAAGTACAGGAGTGTGTGTGTGTGTGTGTGTGTGTGTGTGTGTGTGTGTGTGTGTGTGTGTGTGTGTGTGTGTGTGTGTGTTGGTGATGGGAAGGGTTGAAGGAAAATGGAAGTAAAAGGGAACAAAAGGGAGATGGATGGAGTGCAAATAGCTGAGCTGAATCAAAGAGAAAAAAATAAAAGGCACAGAAAGAGGGAAGTGGGAGTTTTGTTAAGCCGGTGCTTTAACACACCCTTCACAGGTCAAGGGCCAAGCCCCTGGAGTGTGTGTATGTGGATAGCTGTGTTTGCTCCAATAGACATTGCATCTGAATGGTTCTTTGTTAGACTTGTTTCGATTTGCAACTGATACAAAACAGTGTTTGTTGGTTTGATTTGAAGTTTGGGTTTAACGGACACCTTTTTAAATTATATACATCTATCCCAAAAAATGGTGACAAAATCTCTTTTTCAACTTCAAAGCATTTCAAAGGCGCTCATTGAACATGCATCGATTCTGCTGCCTGTTCTTCCTTCATCAACCTACTCGGATTATTGAGTTTTAAGCCAGGGACTCACAGAGATGGAGTGAAAACTCCTTATTGAGTCACTCTGTGTCCTTCTACACTGATTTAGGATCAGATAAACTTACAACAATCTTAATCGCAGCAATTAAGAACTCAGAAGTTGATGGGTTATTTAACATACCTTTCTGTGCGGGCGGAGAGGTGGGCAGCATGGTGGTGAGGGGTCCTCTCTGTTTATGTCCCTCTTCTTAGCTTGGCTGTCCTTCTTTAGCGTCCGAACATAAGAGATTCTCCTTTTGATGCTTCTGTCCTGCTCCTCCACATCTGGTTTTGTTCTGCTTTGTTGGCCCCAGTTCTGACTAGACTGGGTGGGACGTCCCAGGGGTGCAGGTGCTTCCCGCCAACGCGTCTCCAGGTAAACATGAATGCACACACACACAGCAGTGAGCAGAACAACCAAACGCAGCAACAATCCCCGGGTGAGTCGCTCTCTGCCCATGTCTATCCACTAGT
Organism: Perca fluviatilis; assembly: GCF_010015445.1. Lineage (NCBI taxonomy): Eukaryota > Metazoa > Chordata > Actinopteri > Perciformes > Percidae > Perca > Perca fluviatilis. Next base: position 19,975,413 of record NC_053129.1, read on the forward strand.
ATGTCCTTTCTGTATCTCTGGCTCGCCTCAGTCCATCTCAACTAGAACTTTTGTTTTTCCCTTTGCTGTTTCTATCCCATTCTTCTTATTCTTCTTGTTAAAGAGTTCTCCTTCTCTTCTCTTCTCTTCTCTTCTCTTCTCTTCTCTTCTCTTCTCTTCTCTTCTCTTCTCTTCTCTTCTCTTCTCTTCTCTTCTCTTCTCTTCCAGCCTCTCCTTCCCTTCAGGTCCTAAGCCCACCATTTAACCAAGAGCAGTAATGAAACATGTCAAGGACACCTCTGCTCACGAACCATCGCACACGTGTGAGCCTGCATCTTAACCTGAATGATTTTGTGCATGAGGCTCTGCAAACAGATTTAATAGTACATTGTGAGCCGTCCTCTTTAAAAACTTTGGGAACTCCCTCCTTACACTCTCAAGTCCCCGTTTTACCAAATACACGCACGCCCCTTTAATTTGCTTTCTTTTTCTTTTTGTCAGACTCATGTCACACACACAGACACACCCCTCTTTTGCTCTGCCCCCTCCCTCGGGTTTCCTCTCCCGCCCCACAGACTCTCGGGTTACTGTGTAACTCTAGATATGGGCAGGGCCTGCACCACGGGCCCATGCAGGTCCCTCTCAGAATCTGCGAACAAACTGCCGCTCTCACTCATCCCGACAGCTCAGTCAGAATTTTAAGGTTTTTTTGAGCTGCAAGATGTATGAAAATGAGATATGAAAAACATTATTGGGAACATTTGATTTTCACACTGCTCTGAGATTTGCATTGTTGTTTTAGTTCCACAAACATTTTCTTAAAAGGATCAGTTTCTGACCATGTTTCACTTTTTGCTGGTAGCAGTTCTCATTTACCATACTAAAGAAATTGCACTATTTAATCACATTACCCTCTTAGTTTATACGTAGGTAAGTAAGTAAGTAAGTAAGTAAAGTTTTATTTCTATAGCACCTTTCAAAACCTAGGTTATAATCAGCTTTACAAAAGGTAAAAAGGTTAAAAGAACAAAAGAGGAGTACAACACAAAACATTACAACACCCCAAACATTAAAACAGAACAATTAGAGGCATTACTACTCAAAATAGAGCATAGGTGTTTCATCTAGTAGTGTATGCATTCCTGAATGAATTTTCATGTTACAAATCAGTTAGTTCTTGAAATCTCTGGCAACTTGCTGAAACTAACTTCTGTGTTTTATTTTCCTTGGCAATGATTCTCCAAAAATGTATTTGTAAGCCAACACTGGCCTCATTGTATTCTCTAGTTACATCAATAACTTTGTCATTGATTTCCCCCCCAAAGACCACTAAATCTGCCATCATTTATAAACAAATTAATAATCAGAGCTCATTGTGCAGCCCGTTTATTAAATATGTTATTGATATTTTAAACTAAGAGAGGACACACTATTTATCAAGGCGGATTAGTTTTGAATGGAGAAAGGCACCGCTCACAACACTTTCGATTGGATGGAAATTAGGATTTGCCTGGCTTCACAGAGCACCTGACATGGCTAAATCTGAGAGAATAAATGCAGGATATTTAAGACTGCCTTCTTTCTGCTGTTTAGCTTCAATGACTAACTGTTGTGGTTGGCTTATAATTAGCTCTCTTCTGCCCTCTTTGGAAAAAAATAATACTTCCCCTGCCTCTCTAATAATGAGAGCATATAGGTGTATGCATCGGATTAGTATTCTCTGATCAGTGTCGGTTTCAGTTCGTGCAGTGGTGGCCTAAAGGTTAGAGAAGCAAGCTTGTGACCGGGAGGTCGTTGGTTCAATCCCCAGACCGACAGGATAAAATCTGGGTGGGAAAGTGAAAGAGCAGCGCTTGTCCCTCCCTCATTACCACTACTGAGGTGCCCTTGAGCAAGGCCCTTAACCCCAACCGCTCCAGTGGAGCTGCTCAGTGGCCAGCAGATCAGACTGTGGTTGTACTGGGCAGCTTCCAGGTATGAATGTGGAACTGTGTGAATGTGATCAGGGTGTTCCTGCAAAAGAGAGGCTGCCTCTCAGTGAACCTTCCCTGAATAAATAAAGGTTAAATAGAAAAAAAAAAGTTTCACAATCAATTTGGTTTCCAAGGACAATAAACAACAAACATTTGTAAAACAGACATAGTCTTAGAGTGAAACATATTCTATGGACAGAAGATTAACGTTAACATATTCCTGGACATATTGGCTTGCTTTGTTTGTACGCATACAAGTATGCCAGGTTTAAAATACACGTTTAAAGACACAAGAAATAATGTGGTGGTAATTTACAACAGAAATTAGGCTAATAACTCAATAAAACTTGTGCTATGGGTTTTACTAGTTATTGGTTACTCGGCTTTTCCACCTTTAATTTGACGGGACATCTAGGTGAGAAAGGGGAGAGAGGGGGAAGACATTCAGGAAATCGCCACAGGTCGGATTTGAACCCTGGACCACTGCATCAAGGGATAAACCTCCAAGTATACATGCGCCTGCTCTACCCACTGATCCAACCCGGCCACACTCACATATTTGAACTGACTTTTCCTATCCCAGCCAGCTAGCCCAGTCTCCTAACTATCTTTTTTTTGTGATCTTTTTTTTTGCTGTGTAAAATATTATTATTATTATTACTGTAGCAACATGCTCAGTAGTAAGTTGCTCTATTAATCAATCCAATCAAACCGTTGCAGATTTTTTGATTAACATTAACTTCAGAAGTTTTCTGGGATTAAACAGTTCTGACAGTGTATTAATTGCCATCATTTAGTAACACCTAGTTTAGTACTTCAAGACGATTACAAAAGAATCAATGAAATCTATCGAACTCTGTCACTTCTGGGAGATGTGCAGACAATCTCTACTGCCACCCAGTGGTTAGTCATGAACACTTATCACCTCCATGTGGAATAGATTACAACATAAAGTTAGTCTGTGAATGCCTGAAGGGATGTAAGTCAAATAGTAATTGAACTGGTAATGGTACTGAAAGCAATGAGAGGATTAGGAAAGAAGCCTGTTAAACTGACTGAAGATTCATGCAGACATTATTACATTAAGCAGTGCCATGATACATTCATGTTCTGTGATTTTACACGTGTGTGCATGTACAGTACAGTGTGTAGCAATGTTTGCCTGAAGGTGATGCATGACTGTTTCTGTTTTGTGCTTGGACAGAAGACAAAGAAATCCAACTTTTGTGCTAAAAAAATGAGCAAAATTACTCGGAATGTCAGACACATGTTGTTTATCATACACAAAGAGAAACTATGTTTTTGTTGTGGCTTTTTCAGATTGAACACAGGAGATTTTTTCTCTCTCTGTAGACGGCATTTCACATACTGTAATGATTTGTCAGGATTTTGCCAAGATCTGCTGCCACATGGAATGCATTTGTGTTTGGCCTCTCCTCTCCTCTCCTCTCCTCTCCACTCCACTCCACTCCACTCCACTCCTAACTTTGCTCTCCTCCCCTCGACCAACATAAGGTCCAGAAAGTACAGATCATGTCTCCTTGATCTATTGGCTCAGTACAAATATTAGCTGATAATACCCATACTTAGTACAAAAAAAAGTGTCAGAGGCAAAGGACAAAAAGTAAATTGAGCCATGGGAATAAGGAGTGGAGGGTAGAGTGACACGACAATGAACACCGCAACTACAAGAAGAACAGGGTAAATCCAGAATTGAAGCCAATGAGTGTGCATGTGTGATTAAAGGCTATAAAAGGTGAGGTTAAAAGATTAGAAAATTCCTCTTCAGGTTAAAAGTGCACGTGGGATTTACTTGGCACTATCTTGTGAAAAAACAGCTGGTCCTCTGATATGCAGGTTTCACAGCACACCAAGTAAAACTGAATTGAACATGACTAAGATAAGTTACTTTGCTCACTAAAATAAAGGGTTTTTTTTCTGGCTGGAGAACAGCGACGTGGATAAACCTATTGCTTGTTGGGAAGCAACCAGTTGTGACAGGAGCAGGTGAGTGTTAATGTTTGCTTTCAGCACACACACACACACACACACACACACACACACACACACACACACACACACACACACAGTAATGTATTGTGTTGCACACACAGGCACTCTTTAAAACTGTATTTCACTGTAATCCGATCGCAAACAAGAAAACTCCAAAACTTTAATAACACTAAGTCCCAACTAACTCTCAGATTGATTCAGTAACTGCAGACTGAATAATAGTATATACATCTGAGGCCATAAAATATAAAACACATCTGTACAAGCTTCTTTCTTCCACACCTTCAACAAACAATAGAGCGGAACAGGACATGTACAAAAGCAACCGTTCACCCCTTAACAATGATCAGCACCTTTTATCCTCGGTGTCCACATGGCGCTAAGTTTTATCAGCGTTCTCTCAATACCTTACCAATGTTAAAGTCAGCAGAAAGTCAAAACTCAAGCCTTCAAAAAATGGACCAAACTCCAGGGGTCACAAACCTACTGTCAACTTTCTTCTGAATAGATGAAATTACTGATATATCCTATATATTACAAGGAATAGCTTATAATATATAACTAGGCTATAACTAAAATAAATACAATTTTACTGTTTGCAGTGTCTTACACCACTGCCAGTGCCTATCTTACATGTGGAAGATGACAGCTCCACTTGCTCTGTCTGATTTATGGCAACAACATCTGCTTGTGCCATAAATATCCATAATAATCTCCATTTCCTGTGACATACAACATTTTGGCTTCAAAATAAAAGGCCATTTGAAGGCAAGAAAAGGGCTGGTAATTAAACCAGTGTCTCATTAATATTGAATATTGAAAAGCAGACCCTTTGTTAATTTTGAACATTTATAAATTGTCAGTCTGCATAAATCCTTATTTTAAATACACCACTACTGTTTGTTTATTCCCCATTGGACGAACCAGTACAGATGGCGAGTCAGCACGATGGCAAAAGCAAACACTATAACAATTTTTAGTCCTGCTGAATCCAGCCAAGGCAAGGTGCAATAAGTCAACACAGACACAGTTACTGCACATATCAATCATTAATCAAAGCAGGGGTGGCGGGTAATTTAGCCTACCCAAATACTCCATACTGCAATTATGGACAGGCGGCTATCCTTACAGTAACACCGTATTGTGACAATCTGCAGGTTCATTCCCATATTACTCAAAGACATTGAAAGCACCCTCACTTCCCAGAAGCAATCACCACCCAAGTCTCGGTCATGGTTACACCAACACATGTAGCTAAACCTCAACACTAAATCAAACCCACAACACCAAAACCCAGGTAACATAAATGCACACCCAAAACATTAACAGAACATCATTAAAACATACTTAGACTTTGTTTTGAACTACCGTTCAAAACAAAGTCCCATGTGCCTTTGCAGTGCTTCAGCGCAGAGCACAACGTCCTGTCGGCCGTTACAGTATTGTGCACACAACTACGCTAAAGTTAAAGCATTCAAACCCCTGTGTATTCCTTGTATTACCCTACTACTACTTTGTCGCTATGACCACCTTCTCTACCTTTAGCGTTTATTCACGTCTTTTGAATGCGGCTTTGAAGCACTGTGGCCACTCTGTGTTCGTCTGTTGGGTTTGGTTGTCATGATAAGCAATGGCAGTGTTGGGAAAGGGGAATGGGTGATTCGGGAGTGAACTAAAAAAACTAATCAGGCTACATAAAATATATTGATGACAATATCGTAAATTATATTTGTCAACACAAATATGAGCCTGCTACACGTGGAGAGTGACCTCACAGAAAAAGTCAAAGCAGAAGAGATAACTAATGCTTACATGCCAAAAATATTAAACCAGGGTCCAAAAAGGTCTGAATTTACACTTTACTTTACTTCTACGTTTTGAGTATGAAAATGAGCTGAAGTGATTAACCCATTAATTGATTTGCCAAATATATCATGATTGCATCTTCTCAAATTTGAGAAATTGCTGCTTTTCCTTGTCTTAATTAAGAGCAAACTATTTTTGAGGTTTTAACTATTAGCTGGGAAAAAAACAAAGCTATTTGTAGATGTCACTTTAGGCTCCTGGATATTGTAATGGGAATCTATATTTTCTGATGTTACAAATACCAAACTATTCGTTGCCTAATTTAAGAAAATAATGGGCAGATTTATTGATAACAGAAGAAGTTTCAATTATGCTCCAAGCCACAAATATATTGAGATCCACAGCAACGTCAACGAGAAGCTATATACCATATCTAAATCTAAATTAAATGTGCAGTTTTATTTATATTCTTCATGATTCAGACCTCTTGGTGTCAGAGTTTTAAAAGTGAAGATGTTTGTAAAATACATCAACTCCTCTTGGAGAAGAAGGGTAGTCAAGACCCCTCCTGTTCTCGTTAATGGACAATGAATATGGTCATTAGATGCATCCCTGGTTTAGAGTGAGTGAAACAAAGGGAAAGAGGGTAGCATTTTGTTGGTTAAAAGATTAAACTATGGCCTTGTAATGATTATGAATTTAGCAGCTCATTGCCAATGTATTCTTAAGTGCCAGGCATATTTACAGCAGCTGCTTGTTTCATTGGCTTTTGAGAAGGTTGATCCTGACAAGGCTAACACCTCAGAAGAGTATGGCTCCATGATGTCAGAGGCCCAGTGTTGCCATTTGGCAGTCTATTTACAACATAATAAACTGCTTCTAGACTGATACCGTCAACATCACTATATTAGAGCTAGTCAGGCTGGGATTAGGCCAACAACTTTAGTTTAAATGTGCTGTATTCAATCATAATAACCTGGCTTATACTGAGACAACACTTTACATGATTGCTCCATTGTATGGGAATGTGTGATGTCATCAAGGGCCCATTTGACTTCAAGGGCCAGTTGCTGTCAGAAAATTTAGGACAATTGAAATGGTTTATTTTAATTCAACTAAAAAAATAAAATAAACGGAAATTAATTAATTAACACAGCTCCAAAACATCATCATCTTGTGTGTGTGTGTGTGTGTGTGTGTGTGTGTGTGTGTGTGTGTGTGTGTGTGTGTGTGTGTGTGTGTGTGTGTGTGCGTGCGTGGGTGCGTGGGTGCGCCCCTCCTACGTCCTACCCTCGTTCAGCTCCGTGAAAGCCACAGTTGATTATTTTACGTTGAAGCGCTCAGGATCCGCTGCCCGAGACAGCCTGGGAGAGAGACGCTCCGGGAGCCTCGACGCACAAACTCACCGTCCGAAAATGACCGTAGAAAGAATATTCGACGAGCTCGGACATTTCAATAGGTATCAAAGATTCACAAAGTTATCATATTTCACGTGTTATGTAAATTAATTCGGGTTATTTTGTAGAATCATCAACTGCCAGTTGAGTAGCTTTGGAATTAACTTCTCAACGTCTAAAGATATTTCTATTCAACGTTACAAATGCGTTTTTGAAGACAAAACACTAATAGGCTAACTAAAAGAGAGCTCAGTCTCTCCAGCATTTCATTACTTGTGCAGAATGCCGTTAGATCATTTTATCATGTATTTATACCACATCTAAATGCTCACTGAGGGGCGAGTCTTCACCTCAGAGGAACTTGTGGGTCCTCTTTTTAGATTTTTGAATTCTCTCTCTCTCTCTCTCTCTCTCTCTCTCTCTCTCTCTCTCTCTCTCTGAAGTCCATGATTAGTCCCATTTTCTTTCTTTTTAGAAAAGTTAAAAATGCCAGAATGTAACTATTTTCCAATTTTTTCAGTTTATCCCTTAAAGTGAAAAAATGCTGAATTAATGTAATTACATGTCAAATATAATATATACACTGATCACGCTATTATTATTATTATTATTATTATTATTCAGTAGGTTTTATTTTCCATCTTTATTTTTTCATCTCATCATATCTTATTATTATTATTATTAAGTGTTTTGTTTCTATCTTATTTTGATTTGATTATGGCATTCTATCCCTGTTTTTCAATTCAGTTCGTTCTGTCATGTCGTTACCTTATTGTAAAGCACTCCTTATTATATGAAAGTTGCTATACAAATAGAAATATCATTTCACTTGTCCAACATGGTCCAGCTTGTCTCAGCTGTTAAATGGGAGAGCTAAATGATTGCTGCCAAATCACTTATCTCCTTTTCAGCTCTGGTGTCAGCATATGTTTAATGCATTTTCTTTCTCTCAGATATCAGGCATGTCTTTACTTTGCAGCAGTCTTCCAGGCCATAGCCTGTGGGATCCACTACCTGGCCTCTGTCTTCTTAGTGCAGACGCCAAACTTTGTGTGCAGCGTGCCCGGCAACATCACCGATGTCCTATACGGTAACCTGACGGGATTTAGTTTGGAAGACATCCTGCCAATCTTCAAGTCAGACACTGGGCCCTTGGTGGTGAGGACGGCTGAAGGAGAACAGTGGGAGCTCAGCCGGTGCCGCTGCACCCTGCGCATTAACCCCAAAAACTTTACATACGACTTTGATGGAAACAAAACAGTGAAAGCCTGCGATGGGAACTTTGTTTACGACCTCACTGAAATTCACCAAAGCATAGTGACGGACTGGGACTTGGTTTGTGAGAACGAGTGGCTGGCCAAGATGTGCCAGCCCACCTTCATGCTGGGGGTACTGGTTGGAGCGCTGGTGTTTGGAGACATTGCTGACAGGTAAGCAGGGGATGGAGGATCAGGGAGAAGGGGTGGGTAACGTCTTGCAAAATGTGTATTTACACAGGACGAGGCAAATTATGTCATGTAAGTCACATGAAGTAGAGTTTCACCAAATAAGGAAGTTCTTTTCACGTGTGCATGGAAACAAGAGCACAGAGTCAAGTGGCTGTAAGAACCTTTATAATCCTTTGCAGTCATAACTTCAGGAGACATCGTTGCAGTTCTGCCTCATTACTGTCATCTCTCATGCTCAGTGGTTGATATGTGAGCACAGGACTGGTTTGTTTATCAAGCATGGAGGCATAAAGCATGTGGGAGAGGGATGATGAGAGTGACAGTCACGCAGGAAAAGTGGATAGTTGGTGTGGATGATGGGATTGAGGGACGAGAGCAGCATTTAGAAGTAGGACTTCTGATAAAATCAGTCGAGGACACTTGCTTTGATGTCGGCCAACCATAAGGTAAGGATAAAGTGCTGATGGCAGTGGTTATCAAGGCCTGCCTTGTTCCTTGCTCCTGCCCAGGACAAGAAGATCTCCATCCTTTGCCCCAAGTTCTTATGTGACTCACATTTCAAATTTCTTTTGGTGTTGGCAGCCCTGGTAGTTAGTATGGATCATCACACCTCACTGTATCACTGTCTTGTGTTTTTATCCATGGTCTTTTCCATTATGACTAATGGGTGAATGCCTTTATGGGCTTAACATTGTCAGAGGTCAAGTTTTGCCTGTTAATGGCTGTATAAGTTACATCAAGTAGTCAAAGAGGTGCTGGAGCATCTCTTCCATGTTCAATGCAAAGTGTCATCCCATGTTTATGTTCTATTCACAGAGCTGGAAATTATTGCCGTTAGATATTGTACTGGTAGAATTGAGGCAAATCTGTAAGGTATGTGACGAAAGGTATTCGTCACACAATGCTGGAATATTATGATTTGTTTACTACCGAAAGCAGAACTTCAGTGACTTAAACAAATTACAAACCTTTTGTGTCAACTTTATTCAAATATGTAAAATATGCCATGCAATGCCTACATCAAAATGTTGGTCTGGTACAATCATACCTTGATTTAATACATTGCTTACCTATTAACTCAGTTTCTTTATCTCTCTGTCTCTCTCTTTCACCCTCTCTCTGTTTCTCTACCTGCATTGGGTGTCTCTCTCCTCCAGAGTTGGTCGTGTGAGGATCCTGATGTTCACCAGCCTCTGTCAGTTTGGGTTTGGGGTGTCTGTAGCATTTTCTGGAAACTATTATTTCTTTCTGGTGCTCCGCTTCCTCCTTGCCATGGTGAGTTCAGCGTGTGTATGTACTGCTTTTTTTGGTTGTTTATCCTTGTGTGTCTGTGTTCTTGCATGCCATGGTTGGTGCAATTTGGCGAAATGACAAATCAATTTCCATGGAATGATAATAAGAGCATACCTAAAGAAAGTAGTCAGGTGAGCAACTGTGATATGAATTTCCAGTACATTTCCAGAGACCTCAAACTTAGTTGATAAAGTTATCCACCAGTGTGAAATTGCATTTTGCAAAACAATTTCGAATCACTGAAAATAAAAAAGTCTCTGTTAACACTATTAATGCTTGCACCCAAAGCCAGTATGGGACAAGGGAGGTGCCCTACTTGCTACTTTCTGCTTGAAAACAAGCATGCTTCTTCAGGTTCATCATGTGTCCAACAATCTCTTAACCAATCTCTTCTGTTCTCTATGAATACCACCTCCTGTTAGTCATATTGCAGTGACGCCAACATGTAAAACAAAGCAAGATGTTACTTCCAGCTATGTATAATAAGAACATAACTGTGTAACTTTATCTGTATATACATATATATATATATATATTTCTGCCCTCTTGGGAGTAAAGTATTTACCCAAATCTGCTTTGAAAAATCATTTACATTCATATAAAACAAGGGAATGCAAGACATTTGCAGACCATAATCTCTTTTACATGTACTGTAAATTGATGTAATGTAAACTGATAGAGATTTAAAGTGCATGATGTATTTTTCTGCATGTCAAGCATACATCTCTGTGTATATATCAATATAGTTTATGCATTTACATTTGCATCTGAGTTCAGTTGGGGTAAATACCTAAAATGTAAACATTGAATTTCATCTTACAAATTAAATCAGGTCCTATACTGGTCCTAAGCTCTGCTGGTTTGTGCAACTCAAAGATTAACAATTGTAGAGCAAGTGTCTTTAATGTGTCTTAATGTCTGTATGTTTATGTGTGTGCACAATGGTGTTTTTGTGTACAGGGTAATAGATAATATGTGCATGAAACAACATGTTTACAAGGCAAAGGAAGTGAGTCATTACGGTTAGGATTAGTCCAAAGTTGTGCTGAAAGAGCCCTTACAGTTTGTTAACCGTTTCACTCCTCTCTGTCTTCTAACCGCCTCCCCCCCAGTCCTCCCCAAACCTCCCCAGCCACAGCTGTTGTTTTCACATAGAATGAAACTCTCAGCTAGTGAAGGCTCATACTGCAGAGCAGCAAACCTGCTTACTGCCATATCTATTACATTGAAAAAAAAAAAAAAAGCATTTAGCTTTATTCCATAGTTGCTTATTATGGCTGCGGTGGCAGCTGTTCAGTAAATGTTTTAAATGATATGTGGCCTAAAGGAAAGACAAGCACCATTTAAAATCCTTAACAACCAGACACTGTGACACTCTGTGGTACACTCATGTATATTAAACTATTGTTTTTCCTTTTATTCATGTCCCTCCTTTCCTCCTACCTATCTTTGCGTTTGCCAGGTGTCTAGTGGCTACCTCGTGGTGGTCTTTGTCTACGTCACAGAGTTCACTGGCATCAAGGTGCGCACATGGACTTCTATGCACGTGCATGCTGCCTTTGCTGTCGGCATCATGGTGGTGGCTCTGACTGGTTACCTGGTGCGGGTCTGGTGGATCTACCAGATCATCCTCTCCACATGCACCTCGCCCTTCCTGCTCCTTTGCTGGAAGTTCCCTGAAACGCCTTTTTACTTGATGGCCAAGGGCCGCTACAAGGAAACTCAGACCCTGCTGGACGCGATAGCCCGCTTCAACGGCCTTGAATGCCGGCTGAAGGTGCAGGAGCTTCTGGAACCAGAGGAGAGAGAGAACGGCAAAGCTCTGCTGGAGGAGGCAGAGCAGCGGCCATCGCAGTCTGAGAAGAAGCTGTCCATCCTGGATCTGTTTGGCAGCTGGAGGATGGCGAGCCGTACATGCACAGTGTGGGCCATCTGGTTCATCGGCAGCCTGGGCTACTACGTTTTCTCTTTGGGCTCAGTCAACCTAGGAGGAAACCAGTATGTTAACCTCTTCCTGGCTGGTAAGTGATTGGCTGATGTGTGAATGTGCATGAAAAAAGGAGGAAAATAGTAGTAATGACACTGCAAAACTAACTAGCATCCTGCTTAGGTCATCCAATTGTAGATTTGTTTGTACATGCATTGTTGACAGCTGTATTACATCACAACATGTGTGGGTTTTAAATGCAGAGTGGGTTTGTCTGTGCGTTTCTTTCTTTTTAAAGATAATTTTTTGGGGGCATTTTTAGGCCTTTATTTTCACAGGACAGATGAATACGTGGAAAGGGAGAGAGATGGGGAATGACATGCAGCAAAGGCCCGCAGGTCGGTGTCAAACCCACGGCCGCTGCATCGGGGAGTAAACCTCTATATATGTGCACCTGCTCTACCAACTGAGCTAACCTGGCCACATCTGTGCGTTTCTTTATTTTTTTTAGTGTGCCTGTAGTGAAGCTGTTTACCAAGTTGAACAGGATTTAAAACTGTTTGCAGAATCTAAGCGTTAACACTTAACTCTGTTCGTAATATTTGTGGTGTACGTTTTAAAATAATATGTTCATCTATATTAGTTAGGATAATATGATGTCGTTGGGAAGGCAGCGAGATGATTTCTGTTCTACAGTTTGGCTTTGTTAACGTCTCTTGTTTTTGGTAACTTAGCAGGTCAAATTAGCCTGTGAGCAACTACAGTAAAATAATAGCTCTCCATCTGCGGGCTTAATAGTTTGTGTTTTTTTCATCTGATAAAAAAAATAAGATTTCCACTGTAAAGAAAAAAGGTTAACAAATCAAGAAATGATGTACTGCTCATGTTATACTATTTTGAATGCATGGGGGTTTCCCAGGCAAATATCATTTCTCACAAATGCACATCTCAAATACTACGTTTGGTACTTATAATGTCTGGGGATGACATTTTATGAATTCAGCAGATGAAATCCTTTGTTTTTTTTCCCTCTTCATACAACAGAAAACACTGATTTAATGTGCTGCCTTTACAATGCCCAGCAGGACCATTCATAATCCCCACTAATGTGGAGCACATTTTAGGAAGCTGAGGTACACCAGTATTGCAGATGCCGGTTATTTAGCTGTCCTAGATAGAAACTGTCTCTGTGTCATTGTGTCAGTGTGTCAGTGCCATGATAACCTCTGACCGACCACTGCTGTGATTGGCTGTTTACAGGTGCAGTGGAGCTCCCCTCTTATTTGGTTGGCTGCTTTGCAATGGACCGGATTGGCAGGAAGAAGACTTGTGCCCCAGCTCTGCTCCTGGCCGGGGTCGCTTGTTTGCTCATCATTGTGGTACCTGCTGTACGTACTGAGAGAGAGAGAGAGAGAGAGAGAGAGAGTGTGTGTGTGTGTGTGTGTGTGTGTGTTTGTTGGTATTGTTAAATCTTAAAGTATTATAATTCATGTTGTTGCATACTTAGATGCATCATCAACACTATTATTACTTTGGGGTTATAAAACTACATGCTCCAAAACAATTTTAGAAGCTCCATAAACAGAAATCATAAACAAGAATTATGTTACAAACTTTTCATACATATTTGACCCCAAATGTAGAGGAATTGGCCATATGACATTCAAATCATGTCAATCAATCTCTGAACATTATCTTTCAATGAAAACCAGAAAGAAGAATAAGATAACCTTAATATAGGGCTCTGTTACAATCTGTCTGGACCACTAAATCTCGAGTTTACTGTCCGTTACCCTGGGTCGTTTGACCACTGTTATGTTGAACCCTGATATACGACACACACAGGCAGTTCCCAGTATGTGTGCTCTGAGCTCTGACCCAAATGACCAGCTTGGTAAGCTACATGGACAAATATACCTTTCCTTAGCAAACATGCCATAGTCTCTACTCTCTAACATAACTAAGTATGACAATGACAAGTTTTGCAATGGATAGAAGTGTTAAGAAACACTTGAATGAATAAGTAGAATACATGAACTCTTAGTGACGGGACTAAGGTCTGAACCTGATACTTTCACTAAACTTGGCATTTGTATACATTCTATAGATCTTTCAATAGATCATAGCACAATGTACTCTTCTGTTCTGGGCCTGGGTTTCTTTCCCTACTTGTTGAGCAAGTTTCTTCATAAGTTTCTGAAGATTTATAATGCAATGCTTGCAGTCAAAACATCAGTCTGTCTCAGGAAGTACTGGTAACTGTCGTGGCTACTCTGAGTGGTCTTGCTTTTGAATGCTGTGCTTGTCTACATAACTAAACTGTACTGTATTAGTGAGGGAGTTACAGTTATAGCTCTCTCTCATGCCTAACTTTTATACTTACTACAGTGGCTTTACTTAACCTCTTATCAGTATTTTGTCAAAATGTAACCATTATATGTTTTACTAAGCACTACATACTGTTAACACACAATTATAGATTTTCAGCAAATCTTGCATTTGCACTTAATAGAAATAAGATTACCGGTGTTCAGGCTCAGAGAGGACAGGATGCTGTTTCCATGCAAGCAGCCCTGTGTGTGTCATATGGCTACATATGTTGCATACTGTGAGTACCATGCAAACACACCATACAACTGCTTACCACCAAAGATGTGAGATTAATTAATTAATAGATAAAATGATAAACAACATGTCCTTACATCAGTACAGCCAAATATAAAGATTGTTGCTTTCAGTTTAAAAATAGCTCATTTGGATTTAGATCACTTCACACAGCCCCCTTCTTCTCTCTAACCCTGTGTATTTTTAGTTTTGGCCAGGTGTTGTTGTCTGTATCTCTTGCATCCACAGTCTCTGGTTGCATCATAGCAACAGACTTATAATTTTCAGGTTTTTGTAAGAGAAGCACTAGAGCTTTCGAGATCACAGCTCACTTTCCAAGAACATTTTTCACAAGTACATGTAGTACACAATCACACACACACACACACACACACACACACACACACATTCAAATATGTGTAAAAGCCATGCAGGACTCAATTATAATATGCATGAAATAAATGAATGTACAAATATAAAACACTCCCATTCCCATTCCATTAAATATGTGCCCACACAGATGTAAAATCAATATAGTATCTACAGTATATCTACACTGTCTTTGAATATATATATATATATATATATATATATAAAGAGAGAGAGAGAGAGAGAGAGAGAGAGAGAGATAGAGATAGATAGAGATATATAATCTTATAATCTTATCTTCACTTTATTAGATCACTTATGAGAAAATGTGATAAAATAGTTCAAAATCAAGTCAGCATGGAGTGCTGTGAGAGAGTCTGTGCTCTCTATTAGTTGAGTCAGAGGTAAAATGAAACGTCTGAAGGTCAAAGGTCAAGTGTTCAAGTAATGGTCAAATTATTTGTGTATATGATGAAATCGGCAAACATCTTTTGCAGGCTAAAGGTTATTACAGTGATTTTTGCCCTGCAGAAGAAAATGATGTGCAAAATTTGCAAACCAAAGTTTACTTTACTATGAACCATGGGGAAACCATGGGAAGTCCTTGTTTCACACTGTCCAACTGACTTCTTTAATCCTTTTCCATAGGACATCGAGGCACTGGCCATCGCTCTCTGTATGACAGGGAAGTTTGCCATCGCCATTGCATTTGGTCTCATCTACCTGTACACCTGTGAGCTTTACCCAACCATCATCAGGTAAGAGCAAACAGGGAGTTCAAATCATACACAAACAAAGAAAACACATTTTTGTTTACATTCATTATAGCCATTTTCCACTTTTAAAGCATCACCTATTGTTAGAGTATTAACAATAAGGAAAGATAAATAATCCAGGAAGAAAGAGTTATGACTGGCATTAACATTGTATGTTTACCCCTTTCCACAGAATATAATTATGGGCACATTAAAGTTGCCAGTCCAGTGTCTTTTTATGTCAGTCATACCAGTGTTTTATGCACAGCTGCAGATATGATATACTTCACAAGTAATGTTGCTTTTCAGTAATTGATTCTTGTTCATATTGGTGGTGGTAGGCCTCATGTCTGTACCCTGACGTCACTAAGTCTGTCTTCTTTAATGTTGCTGACTTTGTGTATGATCTCCCTTTAGGTCTCTGGCAGTGGGTAGTGGTAGTACAATGTGCCGTGTTGGCAGTGTGGTGGCCCCCTTCTGCGTGTACCTGGCTGATGTCTGGACCTACCTACCTCAGGTATTATTTAATGTTTAATTACCTTGTCCCTTCTATCAATTTGCACCCTGTTCACATTTGTCATAGTTTATTTACACGGGTATCCTGGCAACAAAACAATTTTTCTTATTGTGATCCCTGTGTAGCTCATCGTGGGAATCCTGGCATTCATTATCGGAGTGCTGACATTGTTGTTGCCTGAGACCCTGGGCAGACCTCTAACAACTACTTTGGAAGAGGCTGAAGCTCTGGGACGCGAGCCCAGCAAGAAGAACTCAGCCCTGGGCAATAAAGATGCTGAGGACAGGATGTAGGTGAACCAACATGAAGCCAAGGCCTGAATTGTATGCTACTGGAAAACCAGAGAGACTGACGCACAGAGAAGCTTTGGACAAAAAAGAAATGAAGGAAAGAGAGAGGAGGGGACAGCTGCCAAAAACTAAAATAGTAACAGCATTGATTTTGTGGCTTGTTGAAAAGAAATGGAAAAATGTGATGTGTTTGTTGACATTTCTTCTGCAAGTGGCCAACATTTCAGTTATTTAAGGGTCCTGAGACATTACACAAACTGTGTATTATTATCTAAACTGCTTCAGTAGGTCAAAGTTGTACCACAAAATGTGATGGATGTTTACAAAGGACTGTTTGAGTGACAATTGAACTGTTTGCGTTTGTTTTCTTTTTCAAATTAGTATAGCTATCCTGTTTGTTTTTTAAACGTGTATGATCTCAGCAATGAACTTTGTGAATACAACATTGTTGGTAGGACAGATCGCTAAAACTGCAAAAATAAGACCTAAGTTGTATTAAACTGGAATTATTTTTTTAAAGGAAGTGAGCATGAGTATGCACTGTGATTTAGTTACTTCTCTGAAACAGTAATCATAAGTATAGAACATGGCTGGGCCTCTATTTCTGGAACATATAGTATTGAAGCATGCAGAGTATGTTTTTCTAAGTGCCTTAGTTTTCATTTTAAAGTCACCGTTTTATTATCTTTAACTCTATTTTTATTTTTATTTTTTAAATCTCAGGGCATCTAGTTTTAGATATCACTGTGAAATAATATAGAGTAATACTACATTACAATCATGGTCAAGAGTCAAGATGTGATCTCCAAATGTTTGGACCAAAGACAGGAATGATCCCTTACAGTGTGGAGATGTATTCACCTGCTTTGCAATGTTGTAGTACACTACTAATATGTTTTTGTTTCATGACAATCAACTGATATTCTAACAGTGACGACAAACAGTAGGTGACGAAAGTGCTCAGGTTCAGTATTCAATTCTGAACAGCTCTAGAATCAAGAGTATGATTTTTTGTATGAATAGTTTGTTTTATTTCTTTATGGACAAATAAATAAAATGGCCAACACTGAGGTTGTTGGCCTCTTCTTTACTACACTTTTCAATTCTGTCTTGTTGCCAATGAATGCCATTGCAATTTAAAAGTCCTCCACCTCCTCCTCTTCCTCCTCCTCCGTCAACAGTTCAACCTGGTGCTGGAAAAGTAGGGAATCTATTTTTATCATACCAAGAATATAGAGCAGGTCTGGGACCAGCCCACCAACACAAACAGCTTCCTATTTACCAGTGCAGAGGAGGTCCCCACTGCACCCCACCACCCAGCACATGAACAAACCCTCTGTGTTCAACTTTGGAGTAAAAAAAATCTCAGCAGATGCATGACCAGTGTACAGTGTATGTCTGTGGATGGAAAAACTGAACTTCATTTGAACCTTAACAGCCAGGCTGTTAACTTCCAGTTCTGTCATGATACTGATGTCCCAAGTAGTGTGTGGTTATTGGACACCATGGAGAGAAGATTATGTCAGGAATTCCCCATCTGTGTGTGCCTGCCTGCCTGCCTGCCTGCTTGCCTGCCTGCCTGCCTGCTTGCATTTTGAGGAAATGTAACAAAAGATTGATCGTGACATTGCAGGCTAAAACCAGCTGACTGTGCAGGCTGATTAATTTTGAAACAGCAATGGCCAATCGGGTAACTCACTCCCTCACTCTCTCACTCAGGGACAGACTCAACGACTGACTTTTGGCCCTCCTCAGGTTCAGCCAAA
Source organism: Perca fluviatilis (assembly GCF_010015445.1). NCBI lineage: Eukaryota > Metazoa > Chordata > Actinopteri > Perciformes > Percidae > Perca > Perca fluviatilis. The sequence continues at coordinate 19,993,550 of NC_053129.1, forward strand.
AAAGTAATAGCATAGTATGCCATAAAAATGTCATAGTATAGTATGGCATGAAAAAGTAATAGTATAATATGTCATAAAGAGTCATAGTATAGTATGGCATAAAAAAGCTATTGCATAGTATGTCATATAAATATTATAAAAAAAATATCATAGTATAGTATGTTATAAAAAAGTAATAATATAGTATGTCATAAACGTGTAATAATAGGGCATAGTATAAAATGCCAAGTCATAAAAAAGTAAAAGTATAGTATGAAATGAAAAGTCAAAGTATAATACAATATAGAATGTTGAAAAAAGTCATAGCATTACTGTCGAAAAAGTCATAAAAAAGTCATAGTATAGTATGTCGAAAAAAGTCATAGTATAGCATGTCGAAAAAAGTGATAAGAATAATAGTATAGCATGTCGAAAAGAGTGATTAAAGAGTCACAGTATAGTATGTTGGAAAAAGTGATAACAAGTCATAGTATAGTATGTTGAAAAATGTCATAGTATAGTATGTCGAAAAGTGATAAAAGAGTAATAGTATGGCAATTCAAACTAAATGATAAGAAAGTCATAGTATAGTATGTCCAAAAAAGTGACAAAAAAGTGAAAGTATGGTATGTCGAAAAAAGTCATAGTATGTCGAAAAAAGTGATAAAAAAGTCACAGTATGGTATGTCGAAAATTGTGATAAAAAAGTCATAATACAGTATGTCGACAAAAGTGTTACGTTGTATGTATTATCAACCTGGTGGATGGTGGAGGGGAGATAGGTGTTTGGGGGGGGGAGAAGGGGTGGAGATGGATGGGGATGAGGGTTTGATATTGAAATGTGCTTAGAAACTTGAAATGTATGAATGTATTTTCTTGTATGACAATAAAAAATCAATAACAAAAAAGTATGGTATGTCGAAAAAAGTCATAATATGTCGAAAAAGTGATTACAGAGTCATAGTATAAGTCTTAGTAGAGTATGTTGAAAAAAGTGATAACAAGTATAATAAGTATAGTATATAGAAAAAAATAATAAAAAAGTCACAGTATAGTATGTCGAAAAAAGTCATAGTATAGTAAGTCGAAAAAAGTGATAAAAAAGTAATGGTATAGTAGGTTGAGAAAAGTCATAGTATAGACCTATGCTGCTGAATTAGCATTCATAAAAAAAAGTCATAAAATAGAATTTCGAAAAAAGTGATAGTATAGTATGTCCAAAAGGGAAATATAAAAGTCATAATATAGTATGTCGAAATAATTTCAAAAAGTCATGTTATAGAATGTCGAAAAAGGGCATAGTATAGAATGTCGAAAAAAGTGATGAAGGTCAAAGTATAGTATGTCGAAAAAAGTCATAGTATAGTATGTCGAAAGAAGTCATAGTATGATATGTCGAAAAAAGTGACAAAAAAGTGAAAGAATGGTATGTCGAAAAAAGTCATAGTATAATATGTCGAAAAAAGTGATAAAAAAGTCACAGTATTGTATGTCGAAAATTGTGCTAAAAAGGTCATAATACAGTATGTCAAAAAAGTGATACAATGTATGTATTATCAACCTGGTGGATGTGATGATTTTTTTGGGGGGGGGGAGAAGGGGTGGAGATGGATGGGGATGAGGGTTTGATATTGAAATGTGCTTAGAAACTTGAAATGTATGAATGTATTTTCTTGTATGACAATAAAAAATCAATAACAAAAAAGTATGGTATGTCAAAAAAAAGTCATAGTATGTCGAAGAAGTGATTAAAGAGTCATAGTATAAGTCTTAGTATAGTATGTTGAAAAAAGTGATAACAAGTATAACAATTATAGTATGTCGAAATAAGTAATAAAAAAGTCACAGTATAGTATGTCGAAAAAAGTCATAGTATAGTATGTCGAAAAAAAAGTCATAGTATAGTATGTTGAAAAAAGTGATAAAAAAGTGATAAAAAGTAATGGTATAGGATGTTGAGAAAAGTCATAGTATAGTATGTCGAAAAAAGTGATAAAAAAGACAGTATAGTATGTCGACAAAAGTGACAAAAAAGTGAAAGTATAGTATGTCGAAAAAAGTCATAGTATAGTATGTTGAAAAAAGTGATACAAAAGTCATGAGTATAAAATATAAGTAATTAAAAAAGTCATAATATAGCAAGTCGAAAAAAAAAAAGTGATAAAAAGAGTATTAGCATATATAGATGAATTTGACAAAAGTGATAAAAAGTCACAGTATGTGGTATGTCGAAAATTGTGATAAAAAGTCATAATAGAGTATGCCGAAAGAAGCGTTAGTGTAGTATGTTGAAAAAGTGATACAAAAGCCAAATCAGGTGCCTGATTTAGAAATGAGATTCTGCAACCAGGTAGCAATCCCATATCTCCACAGTCTGGGACCGACCTCTATCTCCCCGAAGATGACAACGCTTGCCCCACAGGGCGGGGTGTATCAGAGACTACCTCCAGAATGTGGGAGTGGAGAGGATAGAATGGTCTGCCAGCAGTCCTGACCTCAACCCTGTTGAACACTTGTTGGATCAGCGGGTACGTGTTCGATATGACCAACACAACCGTTGACGCTGACTTGCAAACAAATTCTGGTTGAAGTGTAGTTTAGTATGTCGAAAAAAGTGATACAAAAGTCATAGTATAGTATGTCGAACTGTGTATGTATTATCAACCTGCTGGATGGTGGAGGGGAGAAAAGTGTTGATGCGGAGAGAAGGGGTGGAGATGAATGGGGAAGAGGGTTTGATATTGAAATGTGCTTAGAAACTTAATATATACATAAATGATAAGTCAAAAAAGTCATAGTATAGTATGTTGAAAAAAAGTGATAAAAAGGTCATGTTATAGTATGTCAAAAAAGTGATAAAAAAGTCATAGGCATAGCATGTCGAAAATAGACATAGTATAGCATGTCAACAAAAGTGATAAAAAGTCATAGTATAGTATGTCAAAAAAAGTTATAAAAGTCATAAGTATAGTATGTCAAAAAGTCATAGAGTCATAATAGGTATGTCAAAAAAGTGATAAAAGTATAGTATAAAAGTGGTAAAAAGTAATGGTATGAAATTATAGTAATCAAAAAAAGTGACAAAAGTAGTATAATATATTAACTATATGTCGACGAAAGAGAAAAAGTCATAGGTATAGTATGTCGGAAAAAGTGAAAAAAGTCGTATATTATGTCGAAAAAGTGATAAAATAAATTTTAAGAAAAAGAGGAGTATAGTATGTTGAAAAGGCATAGTATGAGTATGATAAAAAGTGAGAAGTCATAATATAGTATGTCAAAAAACGTCATAGTATAGTATGTTGAAAAAAAGTGATAAAAAGTCATAGTATAGTATGCTGAATAAAAGTGATAAAAAGGTCATAGTAAAGTATATCGAAAAAGTCATAGTATAGTATGTCGAAAAAAGTCATAGTATTAGTATGTCGAAAAAGTGATAAGTCATAGTATAGTATGTCGACAAAAGTGATAAAAAAGTCATAGTATACTATGTCGAAAAAAGTGATAAAAAGTCACAGTATAGTATGTTGAAAATTATGATAAAAAGTCATGGTACAGTATGTCGAAAAAAAGTCGGTAGGATAGCATATCGAAAAAAGTGATAAAAAAGTTATAGTTATGAGTATGTCAAAAAGTCATGGTATAGTATGTTGAAAAAGTCATAGTATGTATGTTGAATAAAGTGATAAAAAGTCATAAGTGTAGTATGACAAAAAAGGTATAAAAATTCATGAGTATAGTATGTTGAATAAAGTAACAAAAAGGTCATAGTAAAGTATGTCAAAAAAAGTCATAGTTATGGTATATCGACAAAAGTGATAAAAAGTCATAGTTATAGTAATATAAGAAGAAAGTGATAAAAAAGGTTAAAAGGTATGTCAAAAAATTAAAAGTTATGGTGTGAATAAAGTGATAAAAAGTTATAGTATAGTTGTGAAAAAAGTCATAGTATAGTAAGTTGAAAAAGGGATAAAGGTCATGAGTATAGTATGTCGAAAAAAGTGATAAAAAGATCATAGTATAGTATGTGAAAAAGTTATAGTATTATGTGAAAAACGTGATAAAAAGTAATAGTATGGCAATTTAAACTAAATGATAAGAGGTCATGGTATAATTATTGAATAAGAGTGATAAAAAGTTAATGTATTCAAAGAAGTCTGGTATGGTATGCGAAGTAAAGTGATAAAAAGTCATAGTATAGTATGTCGAAAAAAGTCATAGTATAGTAAGTTGAAAAAAGGGATAAAAAGGTCATGAGTATAGTATGTGAAAAAAGTAGTAAAATTCATAGTATAGTATGTTGAATAAAAGTAACAAAAGTCATAGTAAAGTATGGAAAAAATCATAGTATAGTGTTAATGCGACAAAAGTGATAAAGATAGTATAGGGTAGTCGAATAAAGTGATAAAAAGGTTAAAAGTATGTCAAAAAAGTCATGGTATAGTATGTCGAGTAAAAGAATAAAAAGTCATAGTATAGTATGTCGAAAAAGTCATAGTATAGTAAGTTGAAAAAAGGGATAAAAAGGTCATAGTATAGTATGTCGAAAAAAGTGATAAAAAAGTCATAGTATAGTATGTCGAAAAAAGTCATAGTATAGTATGTCGAAAAAAGTGATAAAAGAGTAATAGTATGGCAATTTAAACTAAATGATAAGAAAGTCATAGTATAGTATGTCGAATAAAGTGATAAAAAAGTTAAAGTATGTCAAAAAAAGTCATGGTATAGTATGTCGAGTAAAGTGATAAAAAAGTCATAGTATAGTAAGTTGAAAAAAGGGATAAAAAGGTCATAGTATAGTATGTCGAAAAAAGTGATAAAAAAGTCATAGTATAGTATGTCGAAAAAAGTCATAATTGTATGTCGAAAAAGTCATAGTATAGTAAGTTGAAAAAAGAGATAAAATACCATGTATAGGTATGTCGAAAAAAGATGATAAAAGTGATAGTAAAGTATGTCCAAAATGTATATTATGTCAAATAAAGTGATAAAAAGTTAAGTGTAAAAGTCATGGTATAATTAAGATTGAAAAAAAGTGATTAAAGTCATATTATAGTATGTTGAAAAAAAGTTATAGTATAGTATGTTGAAAAAGTCATAGTATAGACCAATGCTACTAAATTAGCATTCACAAAAATAAAGTCATGAAAAATTCATAGTTAAGTATAGTGAGAAAAAACTTATGAGTATAGTTATGTTCAAAAAGGGAAATTTAAAAGTCATATATAGTATGTGAAATAATTGATAAAACTTCGTTATAGAATGTCGAAAAAAGTGAGAGTATAGAATGTAAATAAAAGTCAAAGTATATGGTGTGCTGAAAAAGTCATAGTTTATGTATGTCGAAAAAAGTGATAGAGTCATAGTATGAGTATGTCGAGGAAAAGGTCATAGCATTAAGTATGTAAAAAAGTCATAGTATAGTATGTTAAACAGTTATAAAAAGTCATAGTATAGCATGTTGACAAAAGTGATCAAAACAGTCATAGTATAGTATGTTGAAAAAGTGATAAAAAAGTCATAGTATAGCAAGTGTCGAAAAGATCATAATAGTATGCTTGAAAGGTGATTAAGTCACAGTATAGTAAGTACGAAAAAAGTTAATAAAAGTCATAGTATAGTATGTCGAAAAAAGTGATAAAAAGTCATAGTATAGTAAGTTGAAAAAAAGTCATAGTGTAGTATGGTAAGACTATATGATAATAGAAAGTCATAGTATAGTATGTCGAAAAAAGTGACAAAAAAGTCAAAGTATAGTATGTCGACAAAAAGTGATAAAAAGTCATAGTATAGTATGTCAAAAAAAAGTGATAAAGTCATAGTATAGTATGTAGAAAAAGTGATAAAAAAGTCATAGTATAGTATGTTGAAAAAGTCATAGTATAGTATGATAAAAAATAGAGAAGTCATAATATAGTATGTCAAAAACGTCATAGTATAGTATGTCGAAAAAAGTGATAAAAAAGTCATAGTATAGTATGTTGAATAAAGTGATAAAAAGGTCATAGTAAGGTATGTCGAAAAAAGTCATAGTATAGTATGTCGAAAAAAGTCATAGTATAGTATGTCGAAAAAAGTGATAAGTCATAATTATAGTATGTCAACAAAGTGATAAAATAGTCATAGTATACTATGCGAAAAAAGTGATAAAAAGTCACAGTATAGTATGTTGAAAATTATGATAAAAAGTCATGAATATAGAGTATGTGAAAAAGGTGGTAGGATAGCATATCAGAAAAAAGTGATAAAAAAGTTATAGTATAGGTATGTCAAAAAAAGTCATGGTATAGTATGTTGAAAAAAGTCATGAGTATAGTATGTTGAATAAAAGTGATAAAAAAGTCATGAGTGTAAGTGTACAAAAAAAAGTGATAAAAAATTCATGAGTATAGTGTGTTGAATAAAGTAACAAAAGGTCATAGTAAAGTATGTGACAAAAAGTCATAGTATAGTATGTAGACAAAAGTGATAAAAAGTCATAGTATAGTATGTCGAATAAAGTGATAAAAAAATTAAAGTATGTCAAAAAAGTCATGGTATAGTATGTCGAGTAAAAGTGATAAAAAAGTCATAGTAAAGTTATGTGAAAAAAAGTCATAGTATAGTATGTCGAAAAAAGTCATAGTAAAAGTATGTCGAGAAAAAAGTCATAGTATAGTATGTCGACAAAAGTGATAAAATAGTCATAGTATACTATGTCGAAAAACGTGATAGTATAGTATGTCGAAAAAAAGTGATAAAAAGTCACAGTATTAGTATGTTGAAAATTATGATAAAAAGTCATGGTACAGTATGTCGAAAAAAATTCATAGTATAGTATGTTGAATAAAATATAAAAGGTCATAGTAAAATTATGCTCCGAAAAAAGTCATAGTATAGTATGTCAGAAAAAAAGTGATAAAAGAGTAATAGTATGGCAATTTAAACTAAATGATAAGAAAGTCATAGTATAGTATGTGAAAAAAAGTGACAAAAAAGTGAAAGTATAGCATGTCGACAAAAGTGATAAAAAAGTCATAGTATAGTATGTCGAGATAAAGTGATAAAAAAGTTAAAGTATGTCAAAAAAGTCATGGTATAGTATGTCCAATTAAAGTGATAAAAAAGTCATGAGTATAGTATGTTGAAAAAAGAGTCATAGTATAGTAAGTTGAAAAAAGGGATAAAAAGGTCATAGTATAGTGTTGAGAAAAAAGTCATAGTATAAGGTATGTCGAAAAAGAGTCATAGTATAGTAAGTTGAAAAAAAGGGATAAAAACCATAGTATAGGTATGTCGAAAAAATGATAAAAAGTGATAGTATAGTATGTCGAGAAAAAAGTCATAGTATAGTATGTCGAATAAAGTGATAAAAAGTCATAGTAAAGTTATGTCCAAAAAGTCATAGTATATTATGTCAAATAAAGTGAAAAAAGTTAAAGTTATGTCAAAAAAAGTCATGGTATAGTAGATTGAAAAAGGTGATTAAAAGTCATATTATAGTATGTTGAAAAAAGTTATAGTATAGTATGTTGAAAAAAAGTCATAGTATAGACCAAATGCTACTAAATTAGCATTCACAAAATAAAGTCATGAAAAATTCATAGTAAGAGTTATGATGAAAAAACTATAGTATAGTATGTCAAAAAGGAAATTTAAAAGTCATAATATAGTATGTCGAAATAATTGATAAAAACTTCGTTATAGAATGTCGAAAAAAAGTGAGAGTATAGAATGTAAATAAAAAGTCAAAGTATAGTGTGCTGAAAAAAGGGTCATGAGTATAGTATGTCGAAAAAGTGATAAGTCATGAGTATGGTATGTGGGGAAAAGGTCATAGCATTAGTCGAAAAAAGTGATAAAAAAGTCATTGAGTATGTATGTTGAAAACAGTGATAAAAAAGTCATGAGTATAACGTATAGACAAAGTGATAAAAAGTCATAGTATAGTATGTTGAAAACAGTGATAAAAAAGTCATGAGTATAGCATGTCGACAAAAGTGATAAAAAGTCATAGTATAGTATGTCGAAAAGAGGTGATTAGAGTCACAGTATAGTTAAATTCGACAAAGTGATAAAAAAGTCATAGTATAGTATGTGACAAAGAGTGTAAAAAGTCATAGTATAGTATGTCGAAAAAAGGTGATTAAGTCACAGTATAGTAAGTTGAAAAAAAGTCATAGTGTAGTATGATGAAAAAAGTGATAAAAAAGTCATGGTATAGTATGTGAAAAAAGTAATAAAAAAGTCATAGTATAGTATGTCCGACAAAGTGATAAGTCATAGTATAGTATGTCGGAAAAGGTCATAGCATTAGTCAGAAAAAAGTGATAAAAGAGTCATAGTATAATATGTTGAAAAAAGTGATAAAAAAAGTCATAGTATAGCATGTCGACAAAAGTGATAAAAAAGTCATAATATAGTATGTTGAAAACAGTGATAAAAAAGTCATAGTATAGCATGTCGACAAAAGTGATAAAAAGTCATAGTATAGTATGTCGAAAGAGTGATTAGAGTCACAGTATAGTAAAGTCGACACAAAGTGATAAAAAGTCATAGTATAGTATGTACGACAAAAGTGATAAAAAGTCATAGTATAGTATGTCGAAAAAAGTGATTAAGTCACAGTATAGTAAGTTGAAAAAAAGTCATAGTGTAGTATGATGAAAAAAGTGATAAAAAGTCATGGTATGAGTATGTAGAAAAAAGTAATAAAAAATTATAGTATAGTTATGTCGAACAAAAGTGATAAAAAAGTCATAATATAGTATGTCAAAAAAGTCATAGTATAGTATGTTGAAAAAGTGATAAAAAGTCATAGTATAGTATGTTGAAAAAGAGTCATAAAAAGTCATAGTATAGTATGTTGAAAAAAAGTGATAAAAAAGTCATAAGTATAGTATGTTGAATAAAGTGATAAAAAAGGTCATGAGTATAGTATGTCTAGAAAAAGTCATAGTATAGTATGTTGAATAAAAGTGATAAAAGGTCATAGTAAAGTATGTCGAAAAAAAGTCATAGTATGGTATGTCGAAAGAAGTCATAGTATGATATGTCGAAAAAGTGACAAAAAAGTGAAAGTATGGTATGTCAGAAAAAAGTCATAGTATAATATGTCGAAAAAAAGTGATAAAAAGTCACGTATGGTATGTGAAAATTGTGCTAAAAAGGTCATAATACAGTATGTCAAAAAAGTGATACAGTGTATGTATTATCAACCTGGTGGATGGTGATGATTTTTTGGGGGGAGAAGGGTGGGAGATGGATGGGGATGAGGGTTTGATATTGAAATGTGCTTAGAAACTTGAAATGTATGAATGTATTTTCTTGTATGACAATAAAAAATCAATAACAAAAAAGTATGGTATGTCAAAAAAAAGTCATAGTATGTCGAAGAAGTGATTAAAGAGTCATAGTATAAGTCTTAGTATAGTATGTTGAGAAAAGTGATAAAAAAGTCATAGTATAGTATGTTGAAAAAAGTGATAACAAGTATAACAATTATAGTTGTAGGAAATAAGTAATAAAAAAGTCATAGTATAGTTATGTGGAAAAAAAGTCATAGTATAGTATGTCAGAAAAAAAGTCATAGTATGGTATGTTGAAAAAAGTGATAAAAAAGTGATAAAAAGTAATGGTATAGGATGTTGAGAAAAGTCATAGTATAGTATGTCGAAAAAAGTGATAAAAGACAGTATAGTATGTCGACAAAAGTGACAAAAAAGTGAAAGTATAGTATGTCGAAAAAAGTCATAGTATAGTATGTTGAAAAAAGTGATACAAAAGTCATAGTATAATATGTCGAAAAAAGTAATAAAAAAAGTCATAGTATAGCAAGTCGAAAAAAGTGATAAAAGAGTAATAGTATAGCATGTTGACAAAAGTGATAAAAAAGTCACAGTATGGTATGTCGAAAATTGTGATAAAAAAGTCATAATAGAGTATGTCGAAAGAAGCGTTAGTGTAGTATGTTGAAAAAGTGATACAAAAGCCAAATCAGGTGCCTGATTTAGAAATGAGATTCTGCAACCAGTGGCAATCCCATATCTCCACAGTCTGGGACCGACCTCTATCCTCGAAGATGACAACGCTTGCCCCCACAGGGCGGGGTGTATCAGAGACTACCTCCAGAATGTGGGAGTGGAGAGGATAGAATGGTCTGCCAGCAGTCCTGACCTCAACCCTGTTGAACACTTGTTGGATCAGCTTGGGCGTGCTGTTCGAGTGACCAACACAACCACGTTGGCTGACTTGCAAACAAATTCTGGTTGAAGTGTAGTTTAGTATGTCGAAAAAAGTGATACAAAAGTCATAGTATAGTATGTCGAACTGTGTATGTATTATCAACCTGCTGGATGGTGGAGGGGAGAAAAGTGTTGATGCGGGGAGAAAGGCGGAGATGAATGGGGAAGAGGGTTTGATATTGAAATGTGCTTAGAAACTTAATATATACATAATATAGTAAGTCAAAAAAGTCATAGTATAGTATGTTGAAAAAAGTGATAAAAAGGTCATGTTATAGTATGTCAAAAAAAGTGATAAAAAAGTCATAGTATAGCATGTCGAAAATAGACATAGTATAGCATGTCAACAAAAGTGATAAAAAAGTCATAGTATAGCATGTCAACAAAAGTGATAAAAAAGTCATAGTATAGTATGTCGAAAAAAGTCATAAGTCATAATATAGTATGTCAAAAAAGTCATAGTATAGTATGTCGAAAAAAGTGATAAAAAAGTCATAGTATAGTATGTCGAAAAAAGTGATAAAAGAGTAATAGTATGGCAATTTAAACTATATGATAAGAAAGTCATAGTATAGTATGTCGAAAAAAGTGACAAAAAAGTGAAAGTATAGCATGTCGACAAAAGTGATAAAAAAGTCATAGTATAGTATGTCGAAAAAAGTGATAAGTCATAGTATAGTATGTCGAAAAAAGTGATAAAAAGTCATAGTATAGTATGTTGAAAAAAGTCATAGTATAGTATGATAAAAAAAGTGAGAAGTCATAATATAGTATGTCAAAAACGTCATAGTATAGTATGTTGAAAAAAGTGATAAAAAAGTCATAGTATAGTATGCTGAATAAAGTGATAAAAAGGTCATAGTAAAGTATGTCGAAAAAATTCATAGTATAGTATGTCGAAAAAAGTCATAGTATAGTATGTCGAAAAAAGTGATAAGTCATAGTATAGTATGTCGACAAAAGTGATAAAAATAGTCATAGTATACTATGTCGAAAAAAAGTGATAAAAAAGTCACAGTATAGTATGTTGAAAATTATGATAAAAAGTCATGGTACAGTATGTCGAAAAAAGTCGTAGGATAGCATATCGAAAAAAGTGATAAAAAAAGTTATAGTATAGTATGTCAAAAAAAAGTCATGGTATAGTATGTTGAAAAAAGTCATAGTATAGTATGTTGAATAAAGTGATAAAAAAGTCATAGTGTAGTATGACAAAAAAAGTGATAAAAAATTCATAGTATAGTATGTTGAATAAAGTAACAAAAAGGTCATAGTAAAGTATGTCGAAAAAAGTCATAGTATAGTATGTCGACAAAAGTGATAAAAAAGTCATAGTATAGTATGTCGAATAAAGTGATAAAAAAGTTAAAGTATGTCAAAAAAAGTCATGGTATAGTATGTCGAGTAAAGTGATAAAAAAGTCATAGTATAGTATGTCGAAAAAAGTCATAGTATAGTATGTGAAAAAGTCATAGTAAAGTATGTGAAAAAAGTCATAGTATAGTATGTCGAATAAAGTGATAAAATAGTCATAGTATACTATGTGAGGTGATAGTATAGTATGTGAAAAGTGATAAAAAAGTCACAGTATAGTATGTTGAAAATTATGATAAAAAGTCTAATGGTCGTATGTCGAAAAAAGTCATAGTATAGTATGTCGAAAAAAGTGATAAAAAAGTCATAGTATAGTATGTCGAAAAAAGTCATAGTATAGTATGTCGAAAAAAGTGATAAAAGAGTAATAGTATGGCAATTTAAACTAAATGATAAGAAAGTCATAGTATAGTATGTCGAATAAAGTGATAAAAAGTAGAAAGTATAGTATGTCGACAAAAGTGATAAAAAGTCATAGTATAGTATGTCGAATAAAGTGATAAAAAAGTTAAAGTATGTCAAAAAAAGTCATGGTATAGTATGTCGAGTAAAGTGATAAAAAAGTCATAGTATAGTATGTTGAAAAAAGTCATAGTATAGTAAGTTGAAAAAGGGATAAAAAGGTCATAGTATAGTATGTCGAAAAAAAAGTCATAGTATAGTATGTCGAAAAAAGTCATAGTATAGTAAGTTGAAAAAAGGGATAAAAAAGCCATAGTATAGTATGTCGAAAAAAATGATAAAAAAGTGATAGTATAGTATGTCGAAAAAAGTCATAGTATAGTATGTCGAAAAAAATGATAAAAAAGTGATAGTAAAGTATGTCCAAAAAAGTCATAGTATATTATGTCAAATAAAGTGATAAAAAAGTTAAAGTATGTCAAAAAAAGTCATGGTATAGTAGATTGAAAAAAGTGATTAAAAGTCATATTATAGTATGTTGAAAAAAGTTATAGTATAGTATGTTGAAAAAAGTCATAGTATAGACCAATGCTACTAAATTAGCATTCACAAAATAAAGTCATGAAAAATTCATAGTAGAGTATGATGAAAAAAACTATAGTATAGTATGTCCAAAAAGGAAATTTAAAAGTCATAATATAGTATGTCGAAATAATTGATAAAAACTCGTTATAGAATGTCGAAAAAAAGTGAGAGTATAGAATGTAAATAAAAAGTCAAAGTATAGTGTGCTGAAAAAAGTCATAGTATAGTATGTCGAAAAAAGTGATAAGTCATAGTATAGTATGTCGGAAAAGGTCATAGCATTAGTCGAAAAAAGTGATAAAAAAGTCATAGTATAGTATGTTGAAAACAGTGATAAAAAAAGTCATAGTATAGCATGTCGACAAAAGTGATAAAAAAGTCATAGTATAGTATGTTGAAAACAGTGATAAAAAAAGTCATAGTATAGCATGTCGACAAAAGTGATAAAAAAGTCATAGTATAGTATGTCGAAAGAAGTGATTAAGTCACAGTATAGTAAGTCGACAAAAGTGATAAAAAAGTCATAGTATAGTATGTCGACAAAAGTGATAAAAAAGTCATAGTATAGTAAGTTGAAAAAAGTCATAGTGTAGTATGATGAAAAAAGTGATAAAAAAGTCATGGTATAGTATGTCGAAAAAAGTAATAAAAAAGTCATAGTATAGTATGTCGACAAAAGTGATAAGTCATAGTATAGTATGTCGGAAAAGGTCATAGCATTAGTCGAAAAAAGTGATAAAAAAGACCATAGTATAGTATGTTGAAAACAGTGATAAAAAAAGTCATAGTATAGCATGTCGAAAAAAGTGATAAAAAAGTCATAGTATAGTATGTTGAAAACAGTGATAAAAAAAGTCATAGTATAGCATGTCGACAAAAGTGATAAAAAAGTCATAGTATAGTATGTCGAAAAGAAGTGATTAAGTCACAGTATAGTAAGTCGACAAAAGTGAAAAAAAGTCACAGTATAGTAAGTCGAAAAAAGTGATAAAAAAGTCATAGTATAGTATGTCGACAAAAGTGATAAAAAAGTCATAGTATAGTAAGTTGAAAAAAGTCATAGTGTAGTATGATGAAAAAAGTGATAAAAAAGTCATGGTATAGTATGTCGAAAAAAGTAATAAAAAAGTCATAGTATAGTATGTCGACAAAAGTGATAAAAAAGTCATAATATAGTATGTCAAAAAAGTCATAGTATAGTATGTTGAAAAAAGTGATAAAAAAGTCATAGTATAGTATGTTGAAAAAAGTGATAAAAAAGTCATAGTATAGCATGTTGAATAAAGTGATAAAAAGGTCATAGTATAGTATGTCGAAAAAAGTCATAGTATAGTATGTTGAATAAAGTGATAAAAAGGTCATAGTAAAGTATGTCGACAAAAGTCATAGTATGGTATGTCGAAAAAAGTGACAAAAAAGTGAAAGTATAGCATGTCGACAAAAGCGATAAAAAAGTCATAGTATAGTATGTCGAAAAAAGTGATAAAGTCACAGTATAGTAAGTCGAAAAAAGTGATAAAAATGTCATAGTATAGTATGTTGAAAAAAGTCATAGTATAGTATGATGAAAAAAGTGATAAAAAAGTCATAGTATAGCATGTCGACAAAAGTAATAAAAAAGCAGTGGTGGAATGTAACGAAGTACAAATACTTCGTTACTGTACTTAAGTAAATTTTTCACGTATCGTGCATACTGACTTTTACTTCGTTACATTTTGCAGCAATTATCTATACTTTCTACTCCACTACATTTCTACAACTTTCCGTTACATTTTTGTTACATTTTCTGATCAGTTTTCCCCCCTGCCAAAACGTCTTCCTGACCGTCACACGTTTGCAGTCCGCGAGAAGTATAAAACCAAGGGCTGACAATTCGCACAGCGTTTTGAACGGGTTTGTCCACCTGGGTTATTAAACGCCACTACGTCTAATAAACGCCACCTGGCGGTTAATAAACGCCACCACGCGTGTGACGTCACCAGGCGTTTAATAAACGCCAGGTGGCGCCACAAACGCCGTTCAAAACGTCGCCGAATTGGCGACGAATGTGACCCTTTGGCTTTCCATACCACTCCCAGTGCCGCTCGCGATATTACGAATCCCACTATGGCCACGCCAAGACCCGCCCTTCAATAGTATGTATTGGCCAGGCGCGTACCGCTCCCGGTACTACCGCTGCTCCCGTTACTGCTGCTGCTCCCGATACTCTGCTCGGTCATATGTGAAGCATCCGTTCACATAGGGATAATATACAACCTGTATGTTTATCTTCAAAACACTCGTGGTCCTCCACAGCAGTGAAGCCACGTACTTGTTGTCCAAGCCCGTGTGTTCTCGCTAGATAAATGTGTGCAGCATTCACTGTCCCGAGGGAAATAATGCAAAGTCGAGCTTCATGCAGATCACCCTGATAGATAACCAGAATTGTAAGTCAGAATGTAAACTGGGCCACAGATGGTAAGCACAATTAAATTAACCTAAAACTAACTTAATTAAAATGCCACAGCCCATACTGTTTATTTTTTTTAGTTTTTTATTATTAGAATATAGACATTAAGAGAATAAATCGTTATGCAAGTACTTTTACTTTTAATACTTAAAGTACATTTAAAATCAGGTACTTCTAATTTTACTAAAGTACTTTGACTTAAGTACTGAGATTCAGTACTTCCTCCACCACTGTAAAAAAGTCATAGTATAGTATGTTGAAAAAAGTGATAAAAAAATAATAGTATAGTATGTCGAAAAAAGTGATAAAAAAGTCACAGTATACTATGTTGAAAATTATGATTAAAAGTCATAGTACAGTATGTCGAAAAACATCATAGTATAGTATGTTGAATAAAGTGATAAAAAAAGTCATAGTATAGTATGTCGAAAAAAGTGATAAAAGACTCATATAGCATGTCGAAAAAAGTGATACAAAAATCATAGTATAGTATGTTGGAAAAAGTATTAAAAAGTCATATTATAGTATGTTGAAAAAGTCATAGTATAGACCTATGCTGCTGAATTAGTATTCACAAAATAAAGTCATAAAAAAGTCATGTTATAGAATTTCGAAAAAAATGATAGTATAGTATGTCCAAAAAGGAAATACAAAAGTCATACTATAGTATGTCAAAATAATTGATAAAAAGTCATGTTATAGAATGTCGAAAAAGGGCATAGTATAGAATGTCGAAAAAAGTGATGAAGGTCAAAGTATAGTATGTTGAAAAAAGTCGTAGTATAGTATGTCGAAAAAAGTCATAGTATAGTATGTCGAAAAAAGTGATAAAAAAAGTAATGGTATAGTATGTCGAAAAAAGTGATAAAAGAGTAATAGTATAACATGTCAACAAAAGTGATAAAAATAGTCATAGTATACTATGTCGAAAAAAGTCATAGTATAGTATGTTGAAAAAAGTCATATTGTAGTATGATAAAAAAAAAGTGATAAAAAAGTCACAGTATAGTGTGTCGGAAAAAGTGATACAAAATTCATAGTATAGCAAGTAGAAAAAAGTGATGAAAAAAAGTCATGGTATAGCATGTCGAAAAAAGTGATACAAAAGTCATAGTATAGTATGTTGGAAAAAAGTATTAAAAAGTCATATTATAGTATGTTGAAAAAGTCATAGTATAGTATGTCAAAAAAGTCATAGTATGATATATTGAAAAAAGTGATAAAAGAGTAATCGTATAACATGTCGAAAATAGTAATAGTATAGCATGTCGACAAAAGTGATAACAAGTCATAGTATAGTATGTCGAAAAAAGTCATAGTATAGTATGTCGAAAAAAGTCATGGTATAGTATGTCGAATAAAGTGATAAAAAAGTCGTAGTAAAATATGTCGAAAAAGTCATAGTATGGCATGTTGAAAAAAGTTCTAAAAGATCAATAGTATAGCATGTCGAATAAAGTGATAAAAGAGTAATAGTATAGCATGACGACAAAAGTGATAAAAATAGTCATAGTTTACTATGTCGAAAAAGTCATAGTACAGTATGTCGAAAAAAGTCATAGTATTGTATGTTGAATAAAGTGATAAAAAAGTTAAAGTAAAGTATGTCGAAAAAAGTCATAGTACTATGTTGAATAAAGTGATAAAAAAGTCATAGTATAGTATGTTGAAAAAAGTGATAAAAAAGTCATAGTATAGTATGTCGACAAAAGTGATAAAAAAGTTATAGTAAAGTATGTCGAAAAAAGTCATAGTACTATGTTGAATAAAATGATAAAAAAAGTCATATGTCGAAAAAAGTGATAAAAGAGTAATAGTATACCATGTCGAAAATAGTCATAGTATAGTATGTCGAATAAAGTGATAAAAAAGTCATATGTCAAAAAAAGTGATAGAGTAATAGTATAGTATGTTGAAAAATGTCATAGTATAGTACGTCAAAAAGAGTCACAGTATAGCATGTCAAAAAAAGCGATAAAAAATCATAGTATAGCATGTCGAAAAAGTGATACAAATAGTCATAGTATACTATGTTGAAAAAAGTGATGATATAGTATGTCGAAAATTATGATAAAAAGTCCTAGTACAGTATGTCGAAAAAAGTCATATTATAGCATGTCGACAAAAGTGATAAAAAGTCATAGTATATCGAATAAAGTGATAAAAAAGTAATTGTATAGCATGTTGACAAAAGTGATAAAAATAGTCATAGTATACTATGACGAAAAAAGTGATAGTGTAACGTCAAAAAAAGTGATAAAAAAGTCATAGTATAATATGTCGAAAAAAGTGATAAAAAAGTCATAGTATAATATGTCGAAAAAAGTGATAAAAGAGTCATAGTATAGCATGTCGACAAAAGTAAAAAAAAAAGTCATAATATACTATGTCGAAAAAAGTCATAGTATAGTACATCTAAAAAAGTGATAAAAAAGTCATAGTATCGTACATCAAAAAGAGTCACAGTATAGCATGTCGAATAAAAGTGATAAAAAAGTCACAGTACAGTATGATGAAAATTGTGATAAAAAAGTCATAATACAGTATGTCGAAAAACGTCGTAGTATGTCGAAAAAAGTCATAAAAAGTCATAGTTTAGTATGTCGAAAAAAGTCATAAAAAGTAATTGTATAGTATGTCATAAAAAGTCATGACAAAAGTCATAGAATAGTATACAATAAATTTGTAAAAAAAAGTCATAGTAAATCATGCCATAAAAAGTCATAGTATGTCACAAAAATGTCAAAAAAGGAGGCCAGGGCAGCTAACCTCTTTGAGCGTGTGCCCCATGTACCAATGCTCAGTCCTTACCGCAGTGGTTCGGGTTCAGTTCCAACCTGCAGCCCTTTGCTGCCTGTCATCCCCCAAAAAAATAATCTCTTAATAATAAATAAATAATAAAAAATGTCATAGTATAGTATGTCATAAAAAGTCATAAAAAAGTCATAGTAAAGTTAGTACACAAATGTCATAAAAAGGTCACAGTATAGTATCTCATAAAAAAAACCATATATGTCATAGTATATTATTTTATAAAAGCCATAAAATTCATAGAAACATGTCATAAAAAATACATAAAATGTTGTGTCCTGAAAAATGTCCTAAAAGTCTGTATATTATAAAAATATAAAAATGTCATAGTATAGTAAGCCATAAAAAGTCATAAAAGTATAGTATAGTATTTAATAAAAAAACAAACTGCATTAAGAGTCTTATATTATGTATGATGAAAAGACAGGACTATGTGCAAATAAAGAAGGGAAACAGATTAAGGTAGAATATGACAAGTTTCATCAAAATAATATTTTTTTTTCAGAGGATAGGTTCTGTTTTCCTGACTACAGCAAGGAAGGTAATTAACTTCACAACTGGGGAGCCAGAAGTAACATGAGTCGTCGTTGGGTGGAGTAACAGACTGCTCTGTTAGTAGCTGCCTATCAATCTGATGTGTGTAGCAGCTTGGGAGATTTTAGGCAGGTTGAGAATGAGTTAGGATGCAGCATTCCTGATGGGCTGGCTATCACAAACTTCTTCTTACAGGTTTATCACACAAAAAACAAGCAAAGCAGAGACAATAGCTGCAACAGTTTAGGACATTTATTTTGAAGACTGTGAAATGATGGACTGCATTAGTTGTTGTTAACAAGTTTTCAGCTGTTGATATAAACCCATTCTAAACAACCTTAAAATACCAAGAATAGTTTCATAGCCGCCAGAAACCAAAATGATCAAGTTATTAAACATCTTTTTTCCTTCCTGAGAATCTTATCTGGAATGCAAATGAATACAAAATAATAAATTAAACTGGCAAAAAAGGAAACACTGAACACAAACCAGGACAATGTAAAGGTACAGGCAATGGAGATTAGTATAGTACAGTAAACCACATCTTATCTTATGGTTACTTTTAACTGGATTATTTGTACATGAGTGAGGAAAATGTGTACTTTGAATAGCTCCTGGATGATTAGAAATTAGTGTTAGCTAGGATTGGTAACACTTTCATGGTGATATTTTGAGAGAAAACAAATCCTTAAACAGTAACATGTTTCTATTTGAAATGAAAGGAAATTAGTATCCAGTTTTGTGACCAAATCCCTCATTTTGCTGCAGAATTTCAGGAAAAGTCACTTACAAAAAGTGCAGTATATTTATACAGTTTTGTAATGCATCGCAGTAGAAACACTGGTATTTGGCAAACTCAATCTTTTAAACTTTGGATTAAACAAACTACGCTCGATAAATTCTTTTAAGTATTTGACTCAACAGATGACCTGTCCCAAATAATTAATCTATGCTAAAATACAATGCTGGTTTGGTCAAACTCAATCATTCACGCACACACAGTTGGAATTCTTTGAATTCATAATTGAGTGCTTACTGTCTACCCTCATTTATACCTAATAATATCTTACAAATTAAACAAAATGTTATAGACCAATACTATAACAACTGACTTGCTTATGTCACAACTCCACCAGCTGTGTGCAGAGGTTTGCCAGTTACTGGAACTGGGCATTTCCACCAAATGCAGAACGTCTGCGGACCGGCTCCGCTGCGTGTCATCTCCGTGCTCCGCCATCCGTCAATACCCACCAGGCCACGACTGACAGCTGTAGTCACAAGGACCCACGAGATCTCGCGAATTCACGTAGAATAGAACCACAAAACCAACAACAGTTTGTTTCCATCCAGAGGAAAATTAACCGGATGTTTTATTTTGTTTCTGTGCTCGACTTCCTGTCCCGCACTATCTGCCGTGTGCTGAATTGCTGCGGAGTTCTCCGGCAAAAATAGAAGCTCTGCGTATCTGCTGCGGAGGGCTGAGGATCGCCGGAGTTGTGCCGGAGTCAGAACGCAGCCGTTCTGAAGTCAGTGGAAATACACACACTGACTTTAATGGAAACCTAATGACTCCGCCGCCGTTCCGGAGCGGATCTGCAGACGTTCCGCAACCGGTGGAAATTGGGGGTTAGCAAGGTTTGGCACTTACAACAGTCCTAGACAACTAATACAAAAAAGGGGTTTTGGTACTTTTTTATTCGTGTATACCATTTCCCATTCCAGCTTTTAGGACATTAACCCCTTTCATGGAGTATGAAGCTCTTTCTTGGACTAAGTTTCTGAAGTTTTTGCCTACAGTAAACACCCCCAGCGACCAACATTTCGAATATCATCTTGCACTAATCTCTCCTGGAGATAACAGCAATGATGCTTTGTTTTTTACATAAATTAACCCAAAAACAAGCTCAAATTAAAACAAAACTTGAGTCAAGCAAATTGAGCATAACATTATTTCCCACTGTCCTTGGTCAATTTTTTAAATAGAGCATTTTGTCCTTCCAATTACTCAACCCTATAGTCCTCAGTGCTGAGTCTGTCATGATAGGAGTCTACTGCATATGGAAAACAGAGCCCGTCAAAACACGAGCATCACTATCCACACACCCCTAAACACACCTCACTTTTCTTAGGAATGCTGAAGGACGGGGAACGCTCCCCTTTGCCCTCAGGCTGCCTCCTGCTATCTCCAGCCAATTCTAGCCAACAAGCTCTTTCGGGCTACATCCACTGTTCATGAAACAGTCTTTAGGAATGAACCAGCCAGCTGTTGGCATCCTCCAGGTCTGTGTCCAGCTCCTCGTCTTCATCCAGAGGCTCTGGGGTTCGGAGGGCCAGCTCTCGTAGGAAAGCGGGTGAGTGGGCGGGGGGTTGGGAGACAGACTTGAGGCCAATTTTTTTCTTCATGAGGTGGAACTGGTCTCGGATGAAGTTGTAGAACTCATACTCGTAGCGCATGCGGTGGTACAGCACCTGCAGGGCCTCCAGAGTGGGTGTATGTTTACGGACTGTGCCTGTCATGTTCCCCATCTTCTTGTAGTCTGTAGAAAGAATATGGAAGAAAAGAAACAAACACTAAGAAGAAATCAGTTGTATGTAGGAATCTAATCAAAGAATCAGACTACAACATACAGCATGTTTAAGAAATGAAACTTCAAGTTTTGAACAGCTGTACTGTAAATGTCATACTTCAACATAGGAAAAATTGGAACGTGCACCCACCAGGGCTCTTGTAGATGTTGAGTACTCCAGTAAAGTAATGAGGTAAGAGCCTCTCCAACAGGAGCAGAACATCCTCCAGCTCCTCCAGTATACCTACAAGGAGGTAGTTCTCCTGAACATTCTGTTTGGCCCTCTCCAGAGCCCATATTCCTGGCTCCCTAGTGGAAAAGGAATAAAAGTGAAGAGTAGGAGACAGACAAACAAAGACAGGAACCAAGCAGGTTTACATGACATGTTCGCTAAATGTCTAAAACTTTAAAATGGTTTCTCATGCAACTTGAGAGTCCTTAGATACCTGCATTGAGGATGCTGTCCACAGAAGTAGGGAATGATGTAGAAAACTCTGGGGTTGGAGCACTCTGGGTAGTTCTCTAGAATGCACACATTGATATCCTGAAAGTACACAAACACATTACAATCCTTTTAATTTTACTGTACTCATTCCATAGTTTTATGCAGTCAGTCAATTATCTCAAACGCAATTGTAATGATTTGTTTCTTCCGCTAGAGGGAGTCCCTAACCAGCACTGCTGTGAACTCCCTGATAGCCATCATCTAAGAAGTGCTATGCAAAACAACATCCTGAGCACAAAGATAAGCTTTGCCCCTTCACCTCAGAGGCTGAGGTGTCAGATAAGAGCACATACAGTTGTATGGATTATTATTGGATGGTTATTACCAGGATCTAGCTGCTGAAATCAGATAGAAACGGTGGCTTGTCATTATGCAGTGATCAAGCAGGTATGAATCTTAACATCTCATGTATTATAATTTATAAATAAAGTGATTAGATCAGAGATGTGAACTTTAAAACAACCCTTGTCTAAATGTGGGAGCTATTAAATAATGAAAGGCAAAAAAAACAAAGGACAGATTAAAAACACGCATGCAGGAGTGTAGCTGGCCAGCCACAGCGCTGTGGAACTAGCAGTGAAATCTGTGTCAGGTGACGTAAGCCTTATGGATGGCAACAAGTCCCGAGCAACAAAACACTCCACGAGGCATGACTCACACTCACACACACGCATGCACCACATGTGCTCAAACAAACATACAGTAGCATGCACGAGGCAAAAGGTGTTGACATTCCCGATGTATAAAAGAGAATTGGATCTGCAAGTGTACACAAACTGAAAGTGTAATGCTTGTGCAAATCTTGTCCTTTAAGATTTATATTTTGATAAGCTGATAACGGCTGATTTAAAACAGCAATTTGTCAGAGCCAATACTGAGGCCAACATGCTCAATCACAGAGATTAAGTTGGGTCGGACAGGACCAGATGTCCAGACCTTCCCAAAGGACGCAGTCTACTATTGAGAGTGAGATGTGAGTGGACTCAGGATGAACACTGGGAAACAGGTGACTGAGCTGTCGAAAACACCTCACTGACAGGGGTGTAAACATGGATAAAGGCAAAAAAAACATGTGTGTATAAGCATGTAGGCGATGGATTGTGTGCTTTTTAGACAGTTACACAAAGTATAAGTTGCAGTAAGCCTTTGATCAGTTTTTTAAATTTTTTTTATTTTTGGCTGCATGTTTGAGATAGCATGAAGATAATTTTCCTGCCATTTTTGTTCTATGAGACAGTTCACAGAAAAAAGGGATAGACTAATTAAACTTATCAATCATAAATCTGATAACTAGACATCTTCATTTCTATTAAGCTTCTCATAAGATAGCCTTGACAGGAAGAGCTTGATATACATAAGCTGGGCTGATATAAATTATGCACAGTTATTTTCTCCTCGCAGCTGAATACTGTGGTGCGATTGTGTCTGATTCACCATGCTGCTGCAGGGTTTGTTTGAACTTTATGACTGAGCTGCACTATGCACTGGAAACAAGACTTAATGGTGATCAGTGGAGCAAACCACTGGAAAGCTTTTTAAAGAAACCACAACAAAACCCCAGAGGAACCTTTAGAAAACAGTTCAGTGTTGCACTATTGTTAGAGTACAAGTTGTGTCCGACTTGTGATAAGTTTGCCCTGCTTTTCTTTGATTCATAATTTTATGCAAAAGAATGTCAGCGTTATCAATTATGAGTAGATCTCCTTGCCATTTCGTCTACAGTTTCCTGTCAGTGGTGAGTGTTACATTTTCTAAACGATGAATCACGTGAAGATTTGAGATGTGAAGAAACTCAAGTTACAGTTGATACATCAACTAGTCTATATCCTATAACAATGTTTAACTTCCGGGATTTGTTCGTTGCCACCGGAAATTCCACCGGTGGTCACTCTTTACGGCCACATGTCCGTTACCTTCCACTTTCCTTGTGTTGGAATTTTGAACTCGATTTATGAGGACTATGGTTAACTGCTGCTCAGATCTCTGCAGGGTAAATCCAGACAGCTAGCTTAACTAACGCTAAACTAGCAAGACTAAAACAACCTTTGAAAGTACACGTTCCACCAAGACAAGTTCCTTCCCGAGGTAATTTAGCAGCGGCACCAGGGCTCCGTCCGGCGCTTGGCGCCGCCCATGACAATTGTGATTGGTTTAAAGACATGCCAATCAACCAGAGCACGTTTTTCTCCCATCCCGGAATGGTATGTGGACTAGCCAGACCCTCCTCCGCGGCGCTGTGGAGGAAGGTCTGGCAAAGACTATAAATGAACTAACTTGAATTAAAATGCAACACTGTTACATTTAACACACTTGCCATGCTAATAAACAGATAATGGGAATCTACAATCAGTCTAAAAGCAGCACAGCACAAAAGCTCTCAAGAAAATCATTATGAGCCAAATTATGAATAAAAAAAAGCGAGAAAAGCCAGACAAAAAGAAACAGAGAAAGCCAGACAGGAAGTGACACGTGTGATGCCATTCCCCGACACCCATGGCTCATTGCCAGGAAGTCCATCCTCCACTTTGCTCCGAGACTTGACACAGGACCCTTATGCCTCAGCATTTAGGGGACCTCTGGGAATCCAGCCACAACTCATTCATATACAACTACGCACAATCAAATAAGCATACACACAGCCGTCAGACAATACGCACTCTTTTTAGAGGACCCATTAGTATTTCGAAGAGAACTCCTGTGTGCACACTCAAGCTCATTGTTCCTATTTTCACCGTGGATTAAGCCAATTGAGCAGGCACAAAAACTGTAGTAAAATAGGCCCTAATCTCTACGACGGCCTCCCGTTTCACTGAATGGAATGTATGCATGAATCAGGAGTAATTGATGATGTAAACCTTTCCCATGGGACAGTTTGCCTCAGCATTCATCAGGGAGCATGGGAGTGGTGCACCTGGGTCAAATCACATTTAAACTTGCAATAACTGATATCATTTGTTTCAGCTCTTTAGCAGACAACACAGAAACTACATGGTCAATCACAGAAATCTATACAAAAAAATCATATGCTTGCTCAGACAACACCAGATAAATGTGACCATTAAACTTCATGTGTCAGTTGCCCCCTAGGCAATCAACCCTGTGACAGATACACCACCCTACTGTTTCTAATGTCAAGGCATGCCAGTAAAGCCTCTCTTGTTACTTGTTTGACAGTTGCATGTGTCACTCTAAACATCGGGTTACCTGAGAGCTGACGATTTGACCTTTGAACTGTGAGAACTAACCTGTGTTCTTTGGCTTCAGTGAAGACACTGAATTACCTCATACTGTAGAAATTGTGCATGTGTTTGCATGCATTCCCACATATGTATGAACAGAGGCATACACACACATTGTGGTAGGGCGGAACTTAATTAATCACTCTCAATTGCACCTATTGTGTTTATAATTTTTATACACACATATGAATACACACTTACAGGTCCCATGACATGGTGCTCTTTGGATACTTTTATATAGACCTTAGTGGTCCCCTAATACTGTATCTGTCTCTTTCCTAAAATTCCGCCTTGGTGCAGAATTACAGCCACTAGAGCCATTCCCACAATGAGCTTTCCTTAGTACGTGCCATTTCTGTGTCTGTAGCTATTGAGGAGGAGAGAGGGGGGGGCAAAGTGGAGGGTGGGGGTGTGGCCTTGACAAACTGCCACTTTGCTCGTTTTAAAGCCATGATGTCTCTCTCTCATGGGTGGGCCAAATTCTCTGGGTGGGCAAAGCAGAGAAAGGGGAGGTGACCTTTCCCCTTATGACCTCATATGGAGCAAGATTCCAGATCGGCCCATCTGAGCTTTCATTTTCTCAGAGGCAGAGCAGGATACCCAGGGCTCGGTTTACACCTATCGCCATTTCTAGCCACTGTCTGGGGGACCACAGGCAGGCTGGGGGAACGCATATTAATGTTAAAAAAAACTCATAAAGTGAAATTTTCATGTCATGGGACAACTCTGTACCATTAGTGAAAAAAATCTGACCTGATCAATCTGAGCTGGCTTCATTCAAAATCAAATTCAAAAAGCCCATAAGTCCTAAGTGACAGTCCATGCATGTGCTCAATGTACACTTTGCATTCAAGTGTCCAGTGCATGCCTTTGTATAGTGTATGTGTGTGTGTAAAAAGGGGTGTGGGGGACTGACGGAAAATCCAAGCCGACCACAGGAATGTCTCAGTAACACGTGCATCAGGTTCCCTTGGCCCCGGCTAGCAAACTGACAGTGTTCTTTCATTGACACCTCTCATATAAACTCAGTGCAGTGCTGGACTCACGCTGATACACATATATTTTGAAATGCTAGTAAGGACATTCATCTCCTGGCCTCAAATCTGGACCTCTCTACAAAACTTGAATTATTTTGGATCGACAATGAATCAAATAACTCACTGAAGGTGACATTGCTGCTGAGAATCAATGCTACAGTCTCATTATTTTGGGTTGCTGATTTTACAGAGAATGCGTGAAGTTTAATATGTAAGCGGTACTGTAACTACTAAAACTAAGAAGTGAGCACTAACAAAATGTCATCACTTTGGAAAATCTTGAACACAGACACATGCACACACACACAAACACACATACACAGCCAGTCTACAGCAACACAGCCTCCCCTTCCCCTTTAACTGTAGCATGGGGCCCCGTGGTCTGCATACTTTAATAACTCAACTCACATGGTCCAAAACTCCAGGGAAAGCAGTGCAATACTTAATTACACACAGTCAGACTCAAGCCAGAATGACATTCACTCTTCCTGTTCTCTCTCTGACAGTATGGAGGACTGTTGGACGAATGACAAGGAGTGTACCTGTCTTTGTGCCTGGATATTTATTCGCCATGAAAGTATTGATATATAATCATTGTTTTGACCTTCTTTCATAGCCAAATTATTTTCATTTTTTTTCTACCTGCTCCCTTAATCCCAAATGTAGTTGTTTGTCTTATTTAAGGGGACTTCCAACCTCACATTAGACCCATCACTTCAGTGCTAACTGTACTCCATGTGTAAAACATCTTCAAAGAGAGCTGAGTGTGGTTTTGACATATTTATGTATAAAAAATGTTCTGTTGCTTATATTTTAACATTTATAAAGTTAATCTAGAAGTAACTGATGATAAAAAAATCAATGTCAGTAATATATTATTGTTACAATCTTTTGTGGAAGATTATACAGTGTGTTTATATAACATAGTGCAACAGTCAGTATCATTACTGTCTCTCTGTACAATGTCTACTGGCTTATGCCTCCATAATTAGTGTACATAAAGCTCATACCAGAAAAAGAAATGATTTGCGACATTTTACTTCATGTCTCAACTGAGCTTCAGGTTATGAAACTAGCTGGCCTGGAACCAAAACAGATACAGATTTAAAGCAGTGTTATTGGCAAGCTATTGACTCAGTCATAAAGTAACTGTGCAGCTCTGTCAAATACTGCATATGCATTAGTATTTCAAACTATAAACATCCGAGGCATTGATTTAGCTAATGTCCATATGAGAGTAAATGGGCACTGTGACCGAGATGAAGGAAGGGAAAAAGACTAAAAGAGTCCGTATTTGTTTGACCCTTTAAATAATATTGTTAGAAAGGTTGTCTACATTGGGCACTGTTTCTCTTGGCAATGGGGCAACATAGTATAAGGGGTACCCTTTATGAAGGTAGTTTAATTATAAGCTCTGTATACTGTATTGGCTCCTATTGGTTAGAACATATTATTTTAAGATTTTGGGGAGATGTTTTAAGAGGGGGGGCTTTTTAGTTAATTTCTTCACAATTCTGACATAATGTTATGGCCAAAGATGCACTGCTTGAAAAAATAGAAAGAAAAAAGGTGACTGATGCGGCTAGCTGTTAAGTCATTTCTCCTAATACAAACCTTTTCTGGCAGGTGCAAAGTGTTGGCCACATAACTACAGCTAATTAATCAACAGGCCCTATCCACCTGCATGACTGCACTTTGTGTGACTCCAACAAAGAGGCAGAAGTAGTTTTCCTGAATGAAAAGTGGTGCACCTCACATGTATGTATTATTAAGCTGTTCGCGGACACCATCAAGAGTACAAAGCTCAAAAATGTGTACTGTGTATATGCATAATCTTCCTAACAGAGAAATGAATCCAGTCTGTGAAAAAGCAATAATTATCAGACACTCATTTACTCCACAATACATATATGTACTGTACCTACAAAAATAATAAAATACAGCTTGTAATGTGTACATTTCTATTATTTATGCTTAACAAAATAGCTTCAAGCCAGAAACAATAATTAACTGTTGCTTAACCCTTTGACCTTCTGCAATAGAAATGATCTGCCAGTGCCTACGTTGGTATTTTTGCTTAATGTGCTGTCATTTCTTAGAGCATTTCTCAATCGTCAAATGCTTCATATCCCTACAATCAGTAAAACCTGAGCTAAAAGGTAATTCGATAAACTATAATAATTAATAAAAGTATTGAAATTGTGTCATAAATAAAAAATAAAAAAATCGGACATGTGTTTACTGAATAAACACACAAAACTCATTGATCAAAAATATTTCTAAATCAAGAAACATGAACAAAATATTTCTTAACACTCCAAAAGTTATTTGAACTATGCTCATTTTTATGAGCAGAGTGTAAAGGCGTTCTGATTTTCATCTGTAATAGAACAGTGTAACGTGGTCACGTAACATGATAGCGTCATCCCGAGCGTACAACGTAACGACTCGAAAGACAGAAGTCTTAGCTTTCTGCTGCAAAAAGAATAAACGCTCTAGCTGTTATGTTTTTTGTTTTAGATACATTTAAAAAAGATCATGTAAACAACCATCTCCCACAGACACTGGCGGGAGCTCCGTTTTCTTCAGAGTAAAAAAAAAAAAAAAAAGTCTCACCAGGTATCTTTCATCATCTTTCATCCCTGGAGTGCGGATAAGGTGGTTCTGCTCACCCCTCCAGTCACCAAAGCGACGAAAGAAGTAGTTGGAGAGGAACCGGTTGATGGGGTCCCGGATTATGTTGATATAGACTGGCTGCTCTATCCTGAACCTTACAAAGACAAATAAAAATTTAAGTTAAGACCTGTACAGATTTGCAACAAACATTAAGAGTTGCTGGTTTCGAAATGATGTTGCTAAGCATCATTGTACATTGTTGCACTACCGTACCTGGTAAAGTTGAGAAAGTGAACATGCCGTGTGTAGAGGAATGGCTGAGGGATATTACTGATGTTCTTCATGAGATCCACCTGAAAAAACACACAAAGAACACAATTAATTTGACGTGTCACACAGAATTATTATGTGTAAAACACAGTATATGCCATTATCAATGGCAATCATCTGAGACAAGTTAAGATCAAATCCTAAATGCCAGTGCATAACGTTATGGTAGAAATCAAGCAATTATCACATTAAAAGACGATAACCAAAAGCATATGTAAGCTCCTGACAGACAGAACGAAGAGTTACCATCCCAAGTGGTTGCATGTTTGAACTGATCATGGATAAAATGCTAATACTTTGGTTGTGTGTTTATCCGGCTGTGGGTCCACCTTGATTTGATTTGCAGAATCTTCCACTACAGACTGACCTCGCCACAGTTACAACCTCTTGACTGCAAAGTTTCAGATTGTTTCATTCATCTAACAAGATTCATCTAACACGATTCATCTAACACGATTCATCACGTCATGTCATGCGTAGGAGAAAGCCAACATTTTTAAAGCAATTATTCCAAGCTTCTTCTTCCTCTGCTGCTATGACAGATTAAAAAATCATCCCAAAGGCGTTCCAGGTCTGCATGGAGTGGCATGCTCACAGTAGCCAAAACAAACCTAGAGATATCGTAGTTCCATATGCAGTGCAGATCCCTCACATTAGCTCTTTGACTGAAGCATCATGCAACTGAAACCTCTCTGAAACGGAAGATGAAGAGGCTTCAACAGCAGCTGTGGTAGAAACATCTCATCTTAGCTCTCAAATACCCCCATTGATCCAGATGCTGTTTTGAAGGTCCTGAATAAAAATAGGCTCAAGGATTATCTTCACAGGTAGGCTACTCAAATTGATCCTTCAGGCTACTTCTGTGAAGCTGAACTAAACAGCAGCGCTTTGAGCTAAATGCTATTGTCAGTATGCTAACATGCACACACTGAAGGCAGAAGTGTGTGTGTGCTAGTTCAGGGACTGTGAACATCTGGCTTGATGCAAAAGACATGGAAAGCTGGATACATCTGGAAATAGCAAGGGACCAGATAACAATACAATAATACTTTCAATTGTGTGTGACAGCTTGACACAGTTTATGTGGAGTCCACACTCCATGTTTTTGACATTTGATGCCACAGGAGAGCAGGGTTAGGAGTTCAGTAGTTCTCAGTTTTTTGTGCCAGTGAGAGAGCAGACTCTATCGGTGTTTGTTGAAAGCTCAATAGCACAATCATACAGTCATACTCTCTGTGAGGAAGCATGGTGCTCACAAATCCTTCATTGATCTGTCCGATCAAGCTGTGGCAGCAGAAAAGGACACCATCTGGGCAGACTAGGTGTAATTCTGCTAATTCTAGGTGATTCTCTGACAATGCTTCCAGGGGAGATTCCAGAGTGCAACTGGATGAGCCAAAAACCTATTTCATACAGTCTATGGCTAACACTTTCAATGAATCATTCCTTGGAAACAGACTCTACAAGCAGAAAGAGAGGAACAAGTATGGTTGTTTCAGAGGAGACAGGTACAGTAGCAGCAAATTTAATGAGAGAAAAATAAGAATTGATTGAATTAATTTGCCTGAGTTTGGAGAGGTAGCTGTTCTTTACATTAACCAACAGATTTGAAACACACTGTCAGTTGGAGAAAATCTTTATTGTTCTTCTTTTCAATTTGAATGAGCCTTGATGTGAGAAGAAAATACAAAATAAAATATGAATGCAACTCTTCCCACAGCATCTTCAAAATAATAATCCCTAAAAGTGTTCTTATTTTCTCAAAACAAAATAATACTACACATAAGCACCGTACATGTTTTTTATCTTAATGATGTTAATCTTTCTCTATATTAGCTGTCTAATTCATATACTGTATTCTGTTGTGTCCTGTCTTAACAGACTGTATCACTCTTTACTTAAAGATATTTCCAGCAGAGTGCATTGATCATCTGAGGAACTGAATGTCCTGTTTGAATGTTCTGCTCTCATAAACTATGTATAGGCACCTGATACGTCACAGCAACACTATTTGGACAGAACCAGTAATATGTATACTTGTTTATGTACACAGAGAAGTTAATCTGAGGCTATAAAATGTATAATTTCAAACTTTAATTAGCTCTAAAAATTTATTCACCACTATGGGTCCCTATTGCATGCTCTCTGTCTCTTTTAATCCATTTCAATTCTACATTAAAAAAAAGTTTATTTTCCACAAACTGCCCCCCTTGGCTATTAGTCCAGACCAATTAGCCCAGACCTAACCCCTGATGTCCCCTCCCCTACGCCCAGGTTGATGTGCAGACCCTGAACACATTTGGCACATTTGATGAGTGTGTGTGTGTGTGTGTGTGTGTGTGTGTGTGTGTGTGTGTGTGTGTTGTGTGTGTGTGTGTTTTCTGACCCACCCCTCTGGTGTGTCTGGCCAAACCCCCTCTCATTTACCAGGGAGAGCTGCAGGGAGACAGAGAGAAAGTGGAGGACAGTCGGAGATTCCAAGCATACCTGCAGCCCCCCGACCCCTGCCCCCATCCTTCCTGAGCCCCCGTGGCGCCCACACAGAGCTCCTCAGGGGAACGGAGGAAGAGCAAAAAAACACAGAAAGCTACAACTGCTGATCTGAATTCAACTCAATTAAATTTGTCTCTATGTATCAACTAAAAAAATGCCTAAATAGACTGCGTTAGAGACAAATATGTAGGCCAGACGTTATAGAAAAGCACTCCAAGAGGATCAGTCCACATATTACAGGAACTGCCCATACAAAGCTTGTGTATCTGCTCAAAGAGTCTTTATACAATGCACAGGAAGTGAGTGCCTTATTTCTAAATAAATATCCTCAATTTAAAAACAAAAAAGGGCACAATCTCTTACATCAGAAAAAAAGACTACTTGACTTGAAATTAGAGTTTTAGCAGCCATTTCTAACCAAATTTAATCTTCTTTTACTTCTTTAACAATCCAATGCTCTGTAAGTGACCAAAGGCAAACTGTTGCTTCAAGTGTAGCTGGTGAGATGCTACTAGGGAATAACTGTTTACAATCTTCGTTTGTACTGCAGGGGCCAGTCACTTTCTGGTGGTTGCATATCTGTGGCTGTGTGATGCAGATACACAAGGTTCATGGCTGTAGAGCATCTGTCTGCTGGTGAATGTTTTTGGTAAGAGGAAGGAAACACAATACCACATGAACTCAGACACACTTATAATAAAGATGCTGTCTTTCTGTTTCTGGAGGTTTTTAAGGAAGAGACCCCCCCCCACCCCCCCAGGAAATGTCTTAAACCTCTCTCTCCCACGGAGCCTGTTCGCTCTGTACTGAAAGGGACAGATGGGTCACTATACGCCCCAAATCTGCAGAAGCTCTGCAAAGTTCCACACAAATAAGGCACCTTCACTTTTTGGCAACCCACACACGTGGCATCAACCCTGGGCAAATCCATTAGCGGACTGCTGGGAGAGCCAGAAAGAAAATGGTCCAAAAATTGCAGTCTCGAGCCAGAACCACAACTGATGAGACGAGCATCTCTAAACTTAGGAGACGTGCGTCTGGATTTGCATAAATCAACACACACAGAAGTACACATGCAAATAAACACACAAAGACGGAGATACACTTTACAGAATCACACACAAACACAAGCACAGATGTACACTCTTAAACAGACCCCCCTTGCACACTGGAACATGAGGAATGCACACACTCGCTCTGAGGAGCATTGCTTGGGACTATTCACAGAGATGTTTTATGTCCAGAGAATTAATGAGTCTGATGGTGTTCTGCCACTGTGTGAGCAGCCAGCAAGTCAGGGTTTGATGAATGGATAAACAAGTAGCTGTTTTAATATTGACAAAACTTTTACATCAACTCGGTCAGCAATGGTTAGACATATTTAGCATCTGCTCACCATTCAAAAGTGGTCATATGAGGATGTGAGTCATCCCTGCAATACTCCCACGCATGCACCAGGGCAGAACGATATGGGGGGAAAATCAAATTTGTCTGCCAGATATTGCAATTATGATTCGATTTGCGTTTTTTTGTTGGTTTAGCTAGAGTTCAATATTCACTATGTAACAGATAAAACATGTCATGGAGCATTATGCAAGGATGATAACATAGATTAAGGGCCCTATCTTGTACTTAGCGCAATTGCCCGCTGGTATAATAGCAACAGCAGCCGAGATCCGCTTACAAAGCTACTTGCTTTTCATGTTTGATATTTGCGTTTCAGATCGTTAAAATAGGGCCCTAAGTGTTTTTCTTTTAATTAGCATGGAACATTGAACAGTCAACATTTATCACAAAAGCTAAAGTTATTATAATAAAAAACAATTCCAATAAAAAAAAATCAATGCTTTCCTGTAAACAAAATTTTTTTGATATGCAGCAGCATCTACATATTGCACCTTCTACGATCATGTTAAATTAAGAAATAAAAAATAAATGAAAAATCCACTGAAAATAGGACATTTCTGCAAAGAATCTTTGATATGTAATATTCCAGCATTTATCTTATGAAAAAACATTAAATATAATAACAAAAAGAGGAATAAAAATTGTTAAACCAAATGTTATGAAGTGTTACGTCAAAGATTCAACTAAATATTGACATTGGATTAAATTGCAGTCTTCCCGATTAGCTAATCGCATTCTTTCAAATCGCAATGTTGATTTGAAAACGATTAATCGTTCAGCCCTAGCACTGACCTCACCTCCTTTCCCTTACCTGTTCATGTTTCGTGAGACGTGTTTTATTGTGGATGTCAGAGGAGACCAGGTTGAACTGGTGTTTCTCAGCCAGTAATCTCAGCAAGATGACCACCGTCCGGCTGCCGCACTTCCCCACACGGTTATAAACCACCTGGCTGGGGAACGGTAGCACCTGCAAATACACAGAAAAACATAAAGAAAATAAAAAGATACATAGATTAAACTGAACTTCTTATTGTATGTTACACTGATGTTAAGGAGAAGGTTTTCACAAGTATGTTAAGATGTTACTATATGAATTGTACTGATGGGTGTTGTATTTATAGCGCATGTTTTAGGGCACCATAGGTCGAACAAAACTGGACATAGGAAGCAGTTAAGGAAAAGTTACAATGTGTGAATGTGATACGAAGAGCAGAAAAAAAGGACAAAAACTAAGAAATTTCATCAAGCTCTCGCTGGATTCTCCTGCGTCGTATCCAGCGACCTTTGACCTTCTGTTTCTCACATCTACTCTCCCTAGGGCTGGACTCAATTGACCTTGCACCCTACACACACACACACACACACACACACACACACACACACACACACACACACACACACACACACACACACACACACACACACACACACACACACACACACACACACACATACACACACACACACACCACACACAAATTTGCGTAGGCATGCATGGTTTCATTCTTCTCTGCAAAGCAATACTGACGCAATTCTTAAGTGTTATGACACACGCACGCACACACACGCACACACACACACACACACACACACACACAAGCTACAGCATGTACTGTACACACCTCATGACTCACCAATTAAACAAGTACCACAGCCATGATTCAGAGACCGAAATACAGTAAAGTGGATGTGAGTGTTTAAAACGTTTTTTTTCTCTTTGTAAAACAAACTTGTGACAGTAAATCTTTGCTCAAAAGAAAGAGGAAGTTGAAGGCTGACAAGCGTATTGAACATGAAACTCATTTATGACAAGGGCAGCAAGAATGCACTAATTTGGCAATTATCCCTAAGGGCCTACAAGGTTTACACAAGCGGCCCCTTAAGAATGAAGGCTATCCGAGCAAATTTACCAGTGAGAACAAGAGTGACAGAAAATTGGGGCCAGTTAAAGGAATTAAGGGAATGAGAGACAGGGAGGTCACTTAAAAGACATCTGGAAGATTTCTTTTAAATGTGACAGAGATCTACCACAAAAAAACAAAGGCAGGTCAGTTGTATGTTGCCTTGAAAACTCCTCTCCCTCATCACTTCAAATAAAGCTTTCCTGTAAATCAGATGGGGGAAAAAGCAGTAGTGATAAGTTCTTGTCGGCATTCCTAGTCTGAAATTGTGATGGTGCTTTTCCCAGGGGAAGTTTCTGGATATTTGACAGACTGTGTGTTTGAAAGCAAGTCTTACTGAATGAATTAACTAGCTCACTGGCTCATGGGGTGGCTAGTTTATGAAGAAATTGGCTAGTTTTGAATGGCTGACTCAGCTGCTTTTTCTACTGTTGATGAATAAAATTATTATGAATCTTTAGTTAATCTCAGTGCTCTTTAGCTCCAGTGCTGCAGACAGTAAGAGGTCAGCATGGCCACACACACTTGCTAATTTTGTCTAGTCTCCTCCAAAAGCAGCATTCCCACCCAAGCACAGGCTTTGTAAAAACAGTAAGAGCCTCCCTGAATGTTTTTCAGAGCCAAGAACAAAGAAAGCGAAAGTAACAACAGAATGGAGAGCGAAAGAATCAAGGAGGGAGAAAGGGAGAGGTGGAGAACTAGTTGGAAGAGAAAATTACAGTATCGGTCTGACAGGTCGTCACTATATCGATCCCACTTACTGCTTGTTTTTCCCAGAATCAGAGCATTTTCCGGATGTCATTAGAACCGGTTTAATGTGGAAAAAAGAGATGCGTGGGTACATTTGCCCCAGGATGAGAGAGGGGGTACTGGAAAAACAATTCACAGGTGATATCTGTGCTTATCCAAGCTTACGCAAGTTTTGTTGACAGGCTTTCTTCATATATTCTTTTATATATAAGATATAGTTTCAAGACAGAAAGATCCAAATCATTTTATAGATTAGAGATTGCTGGTTATCATGAAACAAACAAAGACTCCAAAATAATGGTCAGTGATTGCAATTACTCTGTTTTGGGAAAATATTTTGAGCAGATACGAAATGGTTCTCTTGGACAGCAGTTCAACATTTGACAGTGTTTGCCAAGTAACCACAGACTTCTCAGCTTATCACAATAATTAACCGGGTGAAATAAATGCAGTATTTCGCAGGACACCATTCCCCGCTGATATGCTGACAAATGACTGTGTCAGACCTCTTACAGCCTGGTGTTGTATAACCCAAGAATAACATCAGAGATAACATGAAAAGTTTAAAATCTCCTGTTGGCATTGACATCACTATTGTTGTTCCCACTCTGTGGAGCTAAGGTTTCTGATGCACACTGTGAGAAATGTTCACAGTGTCTGCCAATAAGGCATTCTGTCAATAGTCGATCCACTGTGAAAAAAAGTATTATGTAACAGGGCTGTTTCCCACTGTGTCTTAACTGGGTGCTCCTACTCCAGGGAGTCAGACTGTTATTGTGGTATTTACAGCTCTGATGCTGGCGAGCCAATATCAAGCTGACATTGAAGAGATAAGTAGTCCTGCACCTTTTCCTCTCTCTGTCACACTCTCTCCTCTTACTTTCATATTACTTTCACAGTAGAGATTCTCAGCACTTCCTGTTATTAATGATCTATCCATTTATCTCCACTCCCACCCGGAGAAGGAGCATGGGAGTAGTAGCTGTGACAGCAGAGTTTCTATCCAAGTATGTTTGTGTGGATTAAGATTAAATGATTTTGAAATTGATTTTGGATGGTGGAGAGGAAATGGGAAACTTTGACTACATTTCCTCACACTCATTTACGCTCGTTGAATGCAGAAACTTAATGTGTGTGACAAATGAAGATCAAAATGCTTTTGTTGGATAACTAATAATCTGCATATCTTGCATGGATTTAGATTGATAATGATTGATGAGGATATTTCTGAGTGCAAATGTATTTTGTTTTGTCTTCTGGTTTCATTAAATAGTTTATTGGTGTTTTAAGCCCCCAAAGTCTCCTTCCAGGCAGCGCTGCCTGGAAGGCACTAGGATTAGGCAATGGTTATGGTTACGGTTAGGGTTAAGGTTAGGTGCCTTGAAGTCAACGGTCGCAGCGCTGCCTAGAAGAAGACGTTGGGGGCTTAAAACACCATCGAGCCATTAAATATGGGAAATATTAGCTCACATCATTTAAACTAACATACTCTGTTCTTTAGAGACTCTTCAAAGAGTTTCACTATTGCTTATTAGATCAAAGAAAAGAAAACTATCTTCTGGCATTGCCTTAAGAATTGTAGTGTATAAACAAGATGATATAGAATAATGCTATGTGGGCTATAAACTGTTCTGTTTAAGATTTAGTATTAATTAAGTAATTAAGAAAAAACATGATGGGAAATGTGCTCCAAAAAGTAAATATACACATGTAAAAATGTAGAGGAGACATTCTTGCTATGCTTCCATACACATAAAGACTCATCATAATTCTATTCTGAGAGCTGTGTGGTTTTTCCATACGCTTTCATTTGCGTTGAGCTTTCAACTCGATTTCTAATCTTTTCCTACATTTACCAGAACCTCAGCCTTCTGCGTGCACACGCTGCATTGCGACCGACCTCTGCTGAAATAGAAGATCAATCTCAGCTGCAGCAGGACATTACAAAAAGAGATAAGAAATGTGTTTTATGTAGCGTTTGCCACTGACAGGGCATTAGCATCATCTGTCTGATATGGAATCAATCAAAGTTAGCAGTGAATGCATAATCACAGTCAGCCTTGCCTGTGTCAATGGAGGCTGTATGTAGTTAGTAAAGCTAAGTCATTCAGGCAGTGTGAAAGGAGGGAGAGAAAAAATAGTTCATTGATTTCAAACTTTGGGAACTTGGTGGGGCTTCCACAATAACAGTAGTTCATTCAATTAGTTTTAGATTGTATGCAAATTGCCATATCAATTATTCACTACCCCAACTTTAAATCACATTTAGTTTCATTGGCTGATAATGTTGCATTTGCATCTTTACTAAACCTCCTTTACTGCCTTGATGGTCAATACTAAAGGCTCTTTTTAGGGGGATATTTACTGTAATTAAAAATAAAGATTAAATTATACAGCAGATGGCAAGAGTGTTTTCAGCCCTGAATTGCGTCTGCAGCTCCTCAGGCCATTTAGAGGCCACCAGTCTCAGGATAGGGCAGCCAGTACTACATGTAGCCAAAGAGGCAAAACCTTGGCTGCAATATAAGTTGCATGTTGGTCTCATTTGTAGACGTAATACAGCAAATGACATTTAGACTAGCAAAAGAAAGAACTACTACACCATGGAATAAAAAAAAAAAGAGCATTAGAGGTAGCGTTGCATGGATGTAGAAAAATTAAGACCTGTTTAAAATGATTTCACAATACTTCAGCAAAT
This sequence comes from Perca fluviatilis, assembly GCF_010015445.1. NCBI lineage: Eukaryota > Metazoa > Chordata > Actinopteri > Perciformes > Percidae > Perca > Perca fluviatilis. Next base: position 20,031,450 of record NC_053129.1, read on the forward strand.
TTAAGACTTTTTAAGGCCCCGCGGAAACCCTGTTTAAATATGAATATCTTCTGGTTTCTTTACTACTCTATGACAGTAAACTAAATATCACATTTTTTGACATTTCATAGACTAAACAACTAATCGATTAATTGAAACAATAATCGACTGAACAATCGACAATGACAATAATCATTAGGTGCAGACCTAATCCAGATGGGCGTATCAAAAAGAGTGATACTGACTACAAATCTTTGATAATGTCTGCTTTAATTACTATACATTTAGAAAGAAATATTTTATTCAAAAGCTACAGTACAGAAATGTCTCACAAAGTATAAATGTATCTTGAACAGCTCCCTCTGTTTCGCAGAGACTTCCCTCTCCATTATAATCACACATTTGTGTGTCAAAATTAATTCCAGAGCTTCTGTGTTTGTATAGTAATGTAAATACTACTTTTAGAATCGTTCAGAAATGCCTCAGGACACAGTCAAGCTGTTACACTCTCAGCTCTTTCTTCAATGGGAAATGGTGGAAACTATTTGGGATTTATTAGACTTTATTTTCATTACATTTCTACAAGCCCATGTACTATTGAGTGTTTGGCATCAACAGTATGCATAAAGTAAACTGGCACTGTGAGCCTGGTATGGAATCATTTCTTTCATAATGATTTTCCCTAACAAAACTGGTATCAAGAAACAACTTCTCCACAGCGTTCCAGTCAGCCACAGTTTGTTTCACATAAATAACACTGTTATCTGTATGAAACAAGCACTGTGGTTGCCTGGTTTGGCTTAGTGGCCAGAACAGACAAGTAAACACTCACAAACAAAGCCGAGATGTGATCTCACTGAACAGCTGCTCACATCAGCGCCAAACAAACCTGTAACCAAACTAGATGAAGTCTCAGGTTAGCTACGTGCTAAATGCTATGCCCAAACCAGAAACAAAACGCCACAGACTATTCAATCACAATAGGGAAAAAAAGAGAAGGGGCTCAAATAGGTGAGGAATGAGGTGAAAATGAGGTGGTGATTGATTAAACAAGGAGATAATGAACAAAGGGCAGGCGGAGGAAGAAAGGAGTTGGCATGGAGAGAAAGAGGGAGCATAGAGGAGAGATGGTCATGCAGACGTGCAGCTGGATGAATACAAGGCCTCTGTGTCAGCACTGTGTGTGTGTGTGTGTGTGTGTGTGTGTGTGTGTGTGTGTGTGTGTGTGTGTGTGTGTGTGTGTGTGTGTGTGTGTGAGAGAGAGAGAGAGAGAAAGAGTGTGTTCAGATCATTACTGTAGCACTGAAGCCAGGTCTAGTTGGTATTTAGAGAGAGTTTGCACGCAGATCTTTCACACAGACCTAACCCTTATCCTGACTGGACTGAACTGGCTTGGAAATGCAGGGCAGCACATCAGAGACAGAGAGGGTAGGAAAAACATGTAAGGTCAAAAAGGAGAAAATGGGATAAAAGAGGAGAAGGAGGGAAAGGGAAATGATGTAGAGAAATCGAAAGGAACACTTACTCTTGGAGCAGTGGGTCCGTGGTCATCCAAATATGTGGATTTACCTGCAAAGACAAGAAAGTGTACATGTTAGGATTCTCACATACCCAGAGTACAACCACTTAGAAGGACAATTTACGGAAGACTCAAACATCTTAAGCACAAATAGTGAATGGGCATAAACTTCAGTGTAAAGAAGCAGGTATTTGAAATGTATGTGTGTGTATGTATCGCCATATTCGTCCATTTGGAATTTTTCAGAAAATATGAAAGATGACGTATCTATTTATAGGTTGAGGAAAAATATCCTACTTCTTAAAAGGTACTCTAAGCGATGTCACACGTTTTTTAGAACGTTTTCCCCTAAACACACTGTAAAAAAAACGCGGCCTCTGTAGACAGCCCAGGGTCCACACACGCCAACAAAAACAAAGTGGTCCAACTTGGACCATACAAATATACACAAACTGTGTTCCAGTGTTCAGCCAATAATGGACAAGAAGGATTGGGGGTTAGTGCGCTGAAGCACAGAAGGGAGGGGACGGGATGAAGATCAGAAGATCCAAACCATTACGAGAGTTTAAAGGTGGGCACCCAAGATTAGTGTTACTAATTTAGTATCCGACCAAATGTCTCTCCACTTCTGTTCCTGAGTTATAGTGTTGAATAATGGCCAGAAAAGCATTTTAGCAGAACATTATGATGTCAAAGTGAACATGACCTTTTGGATATAAAATGTCACCACTTCAACATTTTAATCCTATTAGACATTTGTGTGAAATGTTGACATAATTAATGTAGGAATTCTTGAGTTATGGCCACAAATGCGTTTTGTGAGGTCACAGTTGACCTTTGACCACAAATATGAAACATTTTCACCAGGTGGTCCTGAGATAGCGTATTCACAAGAATGGGACAGATGGACATACCTACGGATGGACTCGAACAACTCAAAAATATAATGCCTCATGGGAGCGAGAGCTGAGCCCTGAGGGGAACGTAATTAATTGGGAGACAGTTTGGGACAACATTTCCCACTGTTCCAAGAACCAAAATCACCAGCAGATCCATTTCAACATATGCCATAGGACATATCGGACTCCTCAGAAGAGATACGTCTCTAAAGTCATTCCCACTCCCTATTGCACGTTCTGTCAACCTGAACAAACTGGAACCTTCCTACACATGGTCTGGGAGTGTGAACAGGTGCATGAGTTTTGGAATATAACAACATCAATAATATCTGATGTGATAGGATGTTTTGTTACTTAATGACGACTCTAAATTACACCTGCTTGTGAGACAGAAGAAAATTTGGCTTGCCGACTCAACCGCAACCATAAACATTATAGCTCAACGCTGGCTCCCCCCCCCCACTCGCTTTGTATAAAACAGTGGTTGGTGTTCTTCCTAGACATAGTTATGCTCGAGCTCTCTATAGCAAGGATTAACAAAGCCAAGTCATCGACTACAGACCTATGGAGATACGGAGCAGCACATGTATCGGTCCTGGTGACCTCAACATCACAAGAATTAGAAGAGAGCGACTAGGCAAGGTGTGATTTTTTGTTTTCTTGTATTTTGGTTTGTTTTGTTTTCCTCGAGACCGCAGAGGGTGGGTGAGGGTTTTGGTTCCTGTTCAATTGTATTTATTTGTTCTGTATGTTGTGTGTTCAAAAATATAAAAACAATAAAAAATATATCATATATATATATATATATATATATATATATATATATATATATATATATGCCTCCGGCCTCTCCCATTGACTGTGAACCTGTGAGCAAGATGTTATCATATTTGGGTTTTGACGGACATGTTTGCTTGATGAACTTCACTTGTTTTTCTTCTCTTGTATCTTGAAGTTCTGAGAAAGCATTGTTCTTTTTTTTTAAATCATGCCCATTAATCAAAAGCTTTGTCATCCTTTGCCAAAGTCACCCACAGAAAACAGCATAGTTCTTGTGCATTCCGTCTGAGGACATCACAAAGAGAGTTACAACCTCTTTATACAGTATATATATCGAACACTGTAAAGCTATTTTATGAGGGAACAATGGAGTTCATTCAAAGCTGCCCCACACTTAGGATCTGTGCCTGCTTTTTTGCCCACTCTCCAAATCCAGGCCCTGGCTTTCAGACAGGTTTTTTCTTTGGCCCATCTAGACACACAAAGACGATGCGTCTTTGTTTGTCTGGATGGACCAAAGAAAAGGCCGTCAAATATACAGCATTCAGGTAGCTTGCGCAGTAGTGAGGGAAGAAGACAAATTGGAGAGTGTGGGGCGAGTATAACTCTAAAGAGAAAACATATTACATAAGAGAACAATCTCTCATTGTGTCTCTGAAATGTGATCAACACACAGATGAAAATAGCAAGAAACAATGCATGATCACACATGCTGGTTTATAACCAGCCAAAGTTTCCCACTTGGCACACACTTAGAGATGTTATTGTATGTTTGTGCTGGAACTGTATTGTATGAATGCGTAAGTACTGTTTATACTTAAGAAAGTGGTGTGTAAGCTTTAAGTAATTAGCCATACACTGAGCTGCAATCTGCCTCTGTTTGGCTCTGTTACAATATCACACACACACACACATATACACACACTGCAGTTATACTGTACAAAACCTGCTTGACTTTCTGTGTGTGATGTGGCTCATTAATTCGTCAGGAGCTGGATGTATAAACCGACACAGCTGCACTATCAGCTCACCCTCAGGTGTTTTTTTAGACTCTGTTTTGTCTCTGGCCGCATCTGTCTTTGTCTCTTTTTCATGACTTTATGCAGCTTTCCGGAGGAATGCTGAGGGGGGTTTGGAGCTCTTCTCCGAATCATCGGAGGTCATGTCAGGGCGAGGATGCAGAGAGGCAGACATCTCTGTTCCTTCCTCTGTCATCCATCAGGGACAACCACCCCCCACGACCTCCAACCCCTTCCAACCTCCCGTGTGTGCTTCTCATTAGCGTTTTGGATAAGGGATTGGAACTAATTTTTTCCAGGGCACGAGGATCGTAAAAGCTGACAGCTGCCGCCCGCCCCCACCACCCACAGAGAGAGGAAAATTAACTTTAAGAGCCACTGTACAGTGTACTGTACTCATCAACCCCATTGCTCCCTGATCCACTGTTATAAGTCAGCAAGGAGGATGGCACTGTCATGGCACTCTCTGGCTTAATTAAGAAATATTTAAATTCCAAACAGCCAACTAAAAGCTGCATTTTTATTGTTCTCAGTGTTTCGATGATTTATTACCAATCTATGGTGTGATAACTTCCCTTTGTCCTCTACACTGCTCCATCTGTTCGTACAAATACACAAGAATATTATAATTTAACAATGTCCTTGAAACAAATGCAATGCTCCCAGGAAATAGGGGTTCACTGAATGGTTGGATGAGTATTAGTCTCACTTTGCCAGACCATCCACACGCTGTGGAGCGGAGGAGGGTCTGGCTAGTTGTTTTTACACCTCTGTTTTTATACACAGATTTGTTTTTAAAAAAACAAAACGATTTAAAAAAAAAACTAGACATAACTTGTTAATGAGTGAGCTTTAGAGGTGCTGGTAGGCAGAATTTGTTACATTTTAACAGATCAAGGCAAGCTATTTCCCTGTGTTCAGTCTTTGTGCTAATAATTAGCCGGCTGCTTGCGTTAGTTTCATATTTAGCATGCAGACGTAACAGTGGTATCAATCTTCTCATATAACTCTCCGTAAGAAAGTGAATAGGTGTATTTCCCTTAATGTCAATATTTTACTATGAATATGTTTGAAAGCAGAACAGCTGGTGGAGAGGTGTGTCATTGTGAATCTAGAAAAAGGATTAAGCCTCTAAAAATCCTACGCATTAACAAAATAGTTTCAAACAACAAAACGTCAGGGTTAAGATTTCTGCAAAACAACTGTGAACAATGTGGGTGGGGGCTTTTATATGTCTGTGCCAAGGGGCCCATTATCTTATAATCCGTCCATGCCCCAATGGGAAATTGTTAGATTGAACAGTGCTCTCCACCTTCATCAAAACACCAAAGGAGGGAATATCTTTTGGAAGACTGGTGTTACATTTCTCCAGTACAGTTCTTGTAAAAAGACTTGAAAAATCTATGCCAAGGAGCACTGGAACTTTTACTTTATAGGTACTAAGAATACACAAGTCATGAATGGTCAAGTGTAGAAATAGTTAAGTCGGAGAGGGCAAAGGGCTCACTTAAGAAGTGAAGGAAGAATTCCCAAATTAAACAAAGGTCACCTTTGAACATCCTCATGTTTATGATTTTGATTGAAGGAGAAACTAACCGGAGTACGGGTATGCATGGGCCTGTAGCTAAATGGTTAATTGGATTACTGTGTCACAAGATCCATGGACTCGCCCCTTGCTAAGAGCAGCTGCAGAACCATTACTAAGTACAATTATCTAATCAATACTTCAAGATGAACAACATAAATCAGTAGTGCTTTTAAGTTGTAATCAGTGAATTCTAAAATGATCTATCTATCTAGTCTATTTCCCAGAAAATAAAGATATAAATAAATAGAAAATTAAAAAAATAAGAAATAATTTTTTTTTTTTAAAACATCTATAACTGTTAAAGCATGAAGCTTGTGATATTGTTATACAAGCTGTGCCATTTAGAGATGACAACACACTTTGTAAGTGGGTGTTACTTCCACTCCAACAATAGTTTTTTTTTATTCTGTGTTCACTAAATTAAGAAAACCTGTGTGGCTAATAAAAGCACAGTAATGTCTCCACAAATCAACGCATTTTATTTTTTTCTGAACAACACATGCAAGTAATTCAAGTTAAAAGCTAATACTGTACAAGCTGAAATATGTGATTTATATGGCAGAACAAGATGTGAAACTCTGTGAAGCTGATTATTGCCATAAATGTTCTTTTCTGCATGAATAAAAAAAATCCAACAGGATCTAATTATTGTGAATCGTGAGGGAACCCATCACTCAAACTCCCTATTTTCCCCACATATTTTAGGACTACAAACTAAAACTCTCTCACCACAGCAAGTATCTATCAAACATCTATATCCTTAAAATTGTGTGTGCAGTGCACAGTGAAAAAATTACTCATTGGTTTGTTGTTCATTTAGGGGGTTAACTTACAACAACCTGTAAGCTACGTCAGTGACATCCCCGCTTGTAGCTATTTTCGTGGAAATTTGTCTGTCACTATATTTCTGGCTCTGACACAGGCAGGAAGATGACAGTGCCATTGTTGATCCCGCCTACAAATATCTGATTACCTTGGTTGTTTTTCCATATTCAAATTAAAAAATAAAAATAAAGTCTGAGATGTGGAAAACATTTCAGAGGTCTGGAACCAAGCAGAGAAAGGGCGAATGCAGAAAGAAATGTGATGTTGAAAAAGTTGCAATTTTGTGTTTTTAAGCAGAATACTGCCACAGGATTAATCTTCTTTGGCATGGAGGAAAAGAAATGTATTTAATCAATATTGAAAAAAGTTTGGTGATATTTCCTGACAGTTGATTTCAAACCAAAGAAAACTGTATGGTGTAATGTAGAGATCTCTACATTTGTTTTGGGAATAACCCATCAGGCTTTGACCGAATCATCCCAGAACAATTCCTTAAGGCTCTGGAATTTTCCCTTTGGAGTTGGCCTGCTTCAGGAATGCTACAGTGAGTTTGGGAATTTCATAAACATATATTTAGAGCATAGACCATTTCATTTTCTTCGTGAAATTGGCGAGCTAGCTAAGTAGAGCTTAGGAAAGAACACATCCCAGAATAGACCGAGGTGGGAGCGGAAAACCACACAGGAATGGCTGTTGACAATACGGCCAAAAGGATCGGTGCAGTGTTGAAGTTAAGAGGCCTTCGCTTTGCTGTGGGACACGACTCAAAGCAAAGATGGAAGGTTACAGAGCTGCTGCTGCCCTGGAATGTTCTACAAGTATGTGAAACCAGATTACAGGTTCCACAGACTGTGAAGACTAAACTCTCTCATCCTTAACCACATCCTGCTGTAGTTTCTGCATCCACCGCAGACGAAAATGACAGAATGAAAGGTGTGTGCTTACTTCAAATCCCTACACTGACATTCTTATAGGAATATAGAGTGTAGTTTTTAAATTAAACATGAACAGGATGGATAGACAGCTACACTGTATAGCTAAGGCAGTCTTCACTGCAGTCTAAAATTACATAACTTCTGCCTGATCCAGCTGTGTGAAACACCCAGTTAAACCAGACACACTCTATGGTTATAGTCCTTACTAAATATTTGTACCATAAAAGAAAGCATATGCAAACAAAGTCAGTGTGTATGGGTTACATACAAGCTTTTCTGTGTGTGTTTGTCTGTGAAATGTGTGTGTGTGGTCAGCCAACCCTTTGATTTGGAGTGAGGGAGTGGCCCTCCATTAAGACCTGTAGCTCGACCCATCTACCCTAATTACAGAAGGGAGTTAAGCAAAGGGTCAGGGTCTCCACCCACTACGCCCTGCTTCACATTACCCCTCAGTCACTTGAGAATCAACAATGGTCAGACAACTTTGTGATATAAATAGAAAGGCTGTGCTGTTGCTATGTTATTGCAGGTGCCCAAAGTAGGGAGACTAATTTGTGGACTTATTGCTCCCCTAAAATTTGGGTTACTGAAATAGAGTAGAAGGACACACATGCATACAAATGTGCAGGGGTTGGGAGACATCAGGATGACAGTCAGCATGTAATTTGCGGACACCAGTGGTTGCCACCGTGTGCTGTACGACATGAATGTACCGCTGAACTGATGACCCAGCAAAGCAGTGTTGACTCATGATAAAAGACATACTTGATGAAACAATAAGAAGAAATGCTTAATAATTTCCAATTTTAAGAAAAGAGGAAACAGGAGTGATTTACATGAGAAAATGATTAATGCTTATGCTTGTATACTATGTTTTAAAAATAGTTAATAGGTAAACTAGCGCTGTAGTTGACAAAGATGCTATATGACAAGCATAGCATTCATAACTGACTTTAAAGTAAGACACATTTTAATCAAATCTTGCATATTTTGTTTGGTTCATCAGTTCTGTATGAAGCCACAAGTGCATTTCGAACTTTATGTTGAGAATGACGCACTTTGAACTCTCAAACTACCATCAGTAGATTTCACACTTGACAAAGTAAATTGATCTACGTGACCCCAGCTGAGTCATTCAATGTCTCAATATTTGAAGAGGCAGTCAATGAGGCTGAATGAAGATGAGAAAAGTGAATAAAATCAAGTCAAGCATAGAGTTACCACGACGGGTAGTGGAGCATAACCTGGATAAAACCCAAAGGCCACAGTGCTGTAGGATTCCTCAATTTAAAGTTTAAGGAAAAAGAGGATTCCATCACTTTCAAATTTCACAGCAGAGCGCAGGGACTGATCTCCAGGTGCATGTTATGGGGTGTTTTTGCAATGTAATCAATTTAATTTAGGTAAGTAAGGTAAATTATGTATTGCTCTTAGGGCCACTATGACTTCTCAGCACTGATTTCTACACCAAACGAGGTTTGAATCTTGACCTTGTGAGACCCTACTCTATCTGGCAGGCTGTCACACAGTCTTTGAGCAGCACTGACTGCCTCTGAAAATCAAGCTTTGAAATGAAGAAATGAGCCATGAAGTAGAAAATTGGGCAAACAGTTGAAACCCTAATAGATGTCTGACGCCACAAAGCCAAAGTAGGAGAAGTAATCACTCATCAACTAGTCAGGCAGTGATGTGAATGCTCTTTCTTCATGAAGTCATGTAGGCAGTCATATCTATGCCCAATAATAAGAAAGATACGTAAAAATCTGAAATTACTGTTAATCACAGGATGTGATTTCTGGTAAACTGCATGCTCTATCAGCAAATTCTGGACAAGTCACTTCCTCAGAGAGCACCGGAGTGCTTGTATGTTTGTACTATCCTTCTGTATGTGTCATTTTGACTCACCAGGGATTTTTCCCATACACCCCTACAAAACAAGTCAGATGGAGGGGACCTCTCAAATATTACTTAAGGTTAACTTAAACAATTTGTGTATAAAAAACATCCATGTTATTTCTGAATATAATAATATAAGATAAAGAAATGGTAGACCCGCATACAACAACAACAGCGGCAGATACACTTCAGCAGCCAACCCATTAAAACCAACCGCAATTAAGGCAACTACTTGGCCTCTGTTGCTTTGCACCAGCTCTCAACTCAAAAAACACACACCGGATGTGGATAATGCATCATGCATTAATGGCTGGGCCCCACAGCTACACACAATCACCACTGGTACCATACACAACTGGAACTGGAATTAAAACTCTGGGTTTTAGAGAGATATTATAAGAGTTTAGATAATTAAGTTGTTTGTTGTGAGATGTTGCACAATTAGCACCAGCAAGATGTTCTCTCACCATTAATGCATTATTGTGTCTGTCACCAAGTCTTTTAATGGCTGTCTGATTAGCTTAGACTCTGGCTGAGTATGACATGAAAACATACAGTAAATTAATCTGACTCAGCACTATAACTCAGCTCTACGTGCTTTGATATGGAGTATAAATCTTATGTTAATTACAACAGAATTTAATCTTTAATTTGATTAAAAAACTACATTATTGTGTTGTTTATGTAAGTGTTTTTTTCACAATATCTTAAATGGAAGCCTTTACTGTAATAGTCTTGAAATTTACCACTGCATTGGCTCAGCAACAACTGGGACAGAAGGTTCAGCCTGTGAGTGAGAGAAGCCAGAAAAACACCCTGCATTAATTGTTTGTTTACAATACAGCTCCATTGGCCCTGAGCCTCAGCCAAGCTAAATCAGTCTATCTTCTTTTTTTTGGCAACAAGCTTGTTTATCACTTTATCCCTCTTCTTCATCATCTATACAGAACCTAGTGCTGACTAACAAAATTACTTTCCTGTGAAATGCCACTACTATCTGATATGAATGTGTTGAGATCTAACAGGTTACCACTAGCAATAAAACAGATATATGAATTGGGAAGAGAAAAAAGGATTAAATTGTGTTATTGCAACTCTTTTATGACAATGTCGACATGTTGAAAACAGACAACAGTCGGTTGTGGCAACTGTAAACTATCTACACCCTTGTTGTAGGATTCAGCGGTGATGCTGCTGAGTCACAAATGAGGCATGCTATAGATAAATATGGCAAAACACAAAGAGCTGGGTGCGCACTCATGCCTAGCTGCACAATCATTACCAAACCAGATATTTTCAGACTGTTGGTGACCAAAATTTTAACATGCGGCTAGTTTGTATTTTTTCTGGCCTGTCATG